>NW_028270142.1:73243757-73552663 GCF_037043375.1 Chiloscyllium plagiosum
CCCCATGCTCTCTTTCTCCCCCACCATTCTCTCTTCTACCCCCCCCGCTCTCTTCTCCCCCCCCAATCCCTCCCGCTCTCTTCTCCCCCCCAATCCCTCCCGCTCTCTCCCCCCCCCCCATCCCCCGCGCTCTCTTCCCCCGCGCTCTCTTCCCCCACCCCATCCCCCCGCGCTCTCTTCCCCACCCCATCCCCCCCGCCCTCTCTTCCCCCACCCCATCCCCCCGCCCTCTCTTCCCCCGCCCTCTCTTCCCCCCGCCCTCTCTCTTCCCCCCGCCCTCTCTGCCCCCCCCGCCCTCTCTGCCCCCCCCGCCCTCTCTGCCCCCCCGCCCTCTCTGCCCCCCCGCCTCTCTGCCCCCCCGCCCTCTCTGCCCCCCCGCCCTCTCTGCCCCCCGCCTCTCTGCCCCCCGCCCTCTCTGCCCCCCCGCCCTCTCTGCCCCCCCCGCCCTCTCTGCCCCCCCCGCCCTCTCTGCCCCCCCCGCCCTCTCTGCCCCCCCCGCCCTCTCTTCCCCCCCCCCGCCCTCTCTTCCCCCCCCCCCGCCCTCTCTTCCCCCCCGCCCTCTCTTCCCCCCCGCCCTCTCTTCCCCCCCCGCCCTCTCTTCCCCCCCCGCCCTCTCTTCCCTCCCCCCTCCTCTCTCCCTCCCCCCTCCTCTCTTCCCTCCCCCTCCTCTCTTCCCTCCCCCCTCCTCTCTTCCCTCCCCCCTCCTCTCTTCCCTCCCCCTCCTCTCTTCCCTCCCCCCTCCTCTCTTCCCTCCCCCTCCTCTCTTCCCTCCCATCCCCCCTTCTCCCCTGCATCCTCCCCATCCTCTCTTCCCCTCCCAGCCCACCCCATCCTCTCTTCCCCTCCTGCCCCCCCATCCTCTCTTCCCTCCCTGACCCCCCCATCCTCCCTGTCCCTGCCCCCCAAGGTCTCTTCCACCCCCCATTCCCCCAAAGCTCTACCCCCCCATTCCCCCAAGCTCTCTTCCCCCCCCCACCCCCCCAAGCTCTCTTCCCCCCCCCCCACCCCCCTAAGCTCTCTTCCCCCCCACACCCCAAGCTCTCTTCACACCCCACCCCCCCACCCCCCCAAGCTCTCTTCCCCCCCATCCCCCCCCCACCCCCCCAAGCTCTCTTCCCCCCCATCCCCCCCAAGCTCTCTTCCCCCCCCATCCCCCCCAAGCTCTCTTCCCCCATCCCCCCCCATCCCCCCATCCCCCCAAGCTCTCTTCCCCCCAAGCTCTCTTCCCCCCCATCCCCCCAAGCTCTCTTCCCCCCCCATCCCCCCCAAGCTCTCTTCCCCCCATCCCCCCCAAGCTCTCTTCCCCCATCCCCCCCAAGCTCTCTTCCCCCCATCCCCCCAAGCTCTCTTCCCCCCCATCCCCCCCAAGCTCTCTTCCCCCCCCATCCCCCCCAAGCTCTCTTCCCCCCCCATCCCCCCAAGCTCTCTTCCCCCCCCATCCCCCCAAGCTCTCTTCCCCCCCATCCCCCCCAAGCTCTCTTCCCCCCCCATCCCCCCCAAGCTCTCTTCCCCCCGTGCTCTCTTCCCCCCAACCCCCCGTGCTCTCTTCCCCCCCAACCCCCGTGCTCTCTTCCCCCCCCAACCCCCCGTGCTCCCTCCCCCCCGTGCTCTCTTCCCCCCCCAACCCCCCGTGCTCTCTTCCCTCCATCCCCCCCCCGTGCTCTCTTCCCTCCATCCCCCCCATGCTCTCTTCTTCCCCCCTTCCCCCCCTTCTTCCCCCATCTGCCCCCCATCCCCCTCTTCTCCCCCCTTTCCCCCATCCCCCCCCTTTCCCATCCCCCCCCTTTCCCCATCCCCCCCTTTCCCATCCCCCCCCTTTCCCCATCCCCCCCCCCCTTTCCCCATCCCCCCCCCTTTCCCCATCCCCCCCCTTTCCCCCATCCCCCCCTTTCCCCCATCCCCCCCTTCCCCATCCCCCCCTTTCCCCCATCCCCCCCTTCCCCCATCCCCCCTTTCCCCATCCCCCCCTTTCCCCATCCCCCCTTTCCCCCATCCCCCCCTTTCCCCCATCCCCCCCTTTCCCCCATCCCCCCTTTCCCCCATCCCCCTTTCCCCATCCCCCCCTTTCCCCCATCCCCCCCTTCCCCCATCCCCCCCCTTTCCCCCATCCCCCCCTTTCCCCCATCCCCCCTTCCCCCGCCCATCCCCCCATCCCCCCTTCCCCCCGCCCATCCCCCCTTCCCCCGCCCATCCCCCCTTCCCCGCCCATCCCCCTTCCCCCGCCCATCCCCCCTTCCCCCTCCCATCCCCCCTTCCCCCGCCCATCCCCCCTTCCCCCTCCCAACCCCCCTTCCCCCCCATTCCCCCCTTCCCCGCCCATCCCCACTTCCCCCCATTCCCCCCCTCCCCCCCCATTCCCCCCTTCCCCCATTCCCCCCTTCCCCCCTTCCCCCCCCATTTCCCCCCTTTCCCCCAATCCCCCCATCCCCCCCATTCCCCCCCCCATTCCCCCCCCATTCCCCCAACCCCCCATTCCCCCTTCCCCCCCATTCCACCCATTCCCCCCTCCCCTCTCCCCCCCATTCCCCCCCATTTCTCCCCCATTCTCCCCCCCCCATTCCCCCCCCTTTCCCCCATTCCCCCCCTTCCCCCCCCATTCCCCCCCCTTTCCCCCATCCCCCCCTTCCCCCCCTTCCCCCCCCCATTCTCCCCCCCCCCTTCCCCCCCCATTCCCCCCTTCCCCCCATTCCCCCCTTCCCCCCCCATTCCCCCCTTCCCCCCCCATTCCCCCCTTTCCCCCCTCCCCCCATTTCCCCCTCCCCCCCCCCCCCATTTCTCCCCGCCCCCATTTCCCCCCCATTCTTCCCCCCCTTCCCCCCCCTTTCCCCCTTCCCCCCTTCCCCCCCATTCCCCCCCCATCCCCCCCCCCATTCCCCCTTCCCCCATTCCCCCCCTTCCCCCCCCCCATTCCCCCCTTTCCCCCCTCCCCTTCTCCCCCCCCCATTTCTCCCCCCCCCATTTCCCCCCCTTTCCCCCATTCCCCCCTTCCCCCCCCCCCCATTCCCCCCCTTCCCCCCCCCATTCTCCCCCCTTCCCCCCCCCTCCCCCCCTTCCCCCCCCATTCCCCCTTCCCCCCCCATTCCCCCCTTTCCCCCCTCCCCCCCATTTCCCCCTCCCCCCCCATTTCCCCCTCCCCCCCCCCCATTTCTCCCCGCCCCCATTTCCCCCCCATTCTTCCCCCCCCCTTTCCCCCTTTCCCCCCTTTCCCCCTTCCCCCCCATTCTCCCCCCCCCCCCATCCCCCCCCATTCCCCCTTCCCCCCATTCCCCCCCCCCATTCCCCCCTTTCCCCCCTCCCCTTCTCCCCCCCCCCATTTCTCCCCCCCCCATTTCCCCCCCCTTTCCCCCATTCCCCCCTTCCCCCCCCCATTCCCCCCCTTCCCCTCCCCCCCATTCTCCCCCCTTCCCCCCCCCCTCCCCCCATTCTCCCCCCCATTCCCCCCTCCCCCCATTCCCCCCTCCCCCCATTCCCCCCCCCCTTTCCCCCCCCTTTCCCCCCCCTTCCCCCTTTCCCCCCTTCCCCTCCTCCCCCCCCCCATTCCCCCCCCCTTCCCCCCTCCCCCCCCCCATTCCCCCCCCCTTCCCCCCCCCTTCCCCCCCCATTCCCCCCCTTCCCCCCCATTCCCCCCCCATTCCCCCCCCATTCCCCCGTGCTCTCTTTCTCCCCCCCATTCCCCCGTCCTCTCTTTCTCCCCCCCATTCCCCCGTGCTCTCTTTCTCCCCCCCCCCATTCCCCGTGCTCTCTTCTCCCCCCCCCCATTCCCCCGTGCTCTCTTTCTCCCCCCCCCCCATTCCCCGTGCTCTCTTTCTCCCCCCCCTTTCCCCCGTGCTCTCTTTCTCCCCCCCCCATTCCCCCGTGCTCTCTTTCGCCCCCCCCATTCCCCGTGCTCTCTTTCTCCCCCCCCCATTCCCCGTGCTCTCTTTCTCCCCCCCCCCCATTCCCCCGTGCTCTCTTTCTCCCCCCCCCCATTCCCCCGTGCTCTCTTTCTCCCCCCCCATTCCCCCGTGCTCTCTTTCTCCCCCCCCCCCATTCCCCCGTGCTCTCTTCCTCCCCCCCATTCCCCCCGTGCTCTCTTCCTCCCCATCCCATTCCCCCGTGCTCTGTTCCTCCCCCCCCCATTCCCCCGTGCTCTCTTTCTCCCCCCCATTCCCCCGTGCTCTCTTTCTCCCCCCCATTCCCCCGTGCTCTCTTCCTCCCCCCCATTCCCCCGTGCTCTCTTCCTCCCCCCCATTCCCCCGTGCTCTCTTCCTCCCCCCCATTCCCCCGTGCTCTCTTCCTCCCCCCCATTCCCCCGTGCTCTCTTCCCCTCCTCCAAATCCCCCGTGTTCTCTTCCTCCATCCCCCCCCGTGCTCTCTTCTTCCCCCCCCATCCCCCCTTCTTCCCCCCCCATCCCCCCCTTCCCCCCCTTTCCCCCCCCATCCCCCCCCTTTCCCCCCCCATCCCCCCTTTCCCCCCCATCCCCCCCTTTCCCCCCCCCATCCCCCCCTTTCCCCCCCCATCCCCCCCTTTCCCCCCCCTTTCCCCCCCCATCCCCCCCTTTCCCCCCATCCCCCCCCTTTCTCCCCCCATTTCCCCCATCCCCCCCTTTCCCCCCATCCCCCCCCCTTTCCCCCCATCCCCCCCCCCTTTCCCCCCATCCCCCTTTCCCCCATTCCCCCCATCCCCCCTTTCCCCCATTCCCCCTTTCCCCCATTCCCCTCTTTTCCCCCCTATTCCCCTCTTCCTCCCCCCCCTTCCTCCCCCCCCCTTCCTCCCCCCCCTTCCTCCCCCCCTTCCTCCCCCCCTCCTCCCCCCCTTCCTCCCCCCCTTCCTCGCCCCCTTCCTCCCCCCCCTCCCCCCCTTCCTCTCCTCCCCCCCTTCCTCTCCTCCCCCCCTTCCTCTCCTCCCCCCCTTCCTCTCCTCCCACCCCTCCTCCTCCCCCCCCCCCCCGTCCTCCCCTCCCCCCCCCCCCCGTCCTCCCCCCCCCACCCCGTCCTCCCCCCCCCACCCCCGTCCTCCCCCCCCCCACCCCCGTCCTCCCCTCCCCTCCCCGTCCTCCCCTCCCCGTCCTCCCCTCCCCCCCCCCTCCCCGTCCTCCCCTCCCCCCCCTCCGTCCTCCCCTCCCCCCCTCCCCTCCCCCCCTCCCCCCTTCCTCCCCTCCCCCCCCTCCCCCCTTCCCCCCTTCCTCTCTTCCCCCCCCTCCTCTCTTCCCCCCCTTCCTCACTTCCCCCCCTCCTCTCTTCCCCCCCCCTCCTCTCTTCCCCCCCCTCCTCTCTTCCCCCCCCTCCTCTCTTCCCCCCCCTCCTCTCTTCCCCCCCTTCCTCTCTTCCCCCCATCCTCTCTTGCCCCCCCATCCTCTCTTGCCCCCCCATCCTCTTCCCGCCCCATCCTCTTCACCCCCCCATCCTCTTCCCCCCCCCATCCTCTTCCCCCCCCCATCCTCCTCCCCCTTCCCCCCATCCTCCTCCCCCTTCCCCCCCCATCCTCCTCCCCTTCCCCCCCCATCCTCCTCCCCCTTCCCCCCCCATCCTCCTCCCCCTTCCCCTTCCCCCCCCCATCCTCCTCCCCCTTCCCCTTCCCCCCCCCATCCTCCTCCCCCTTCCCCCCCCATCCTCCTCCCCATTCCCCCCCCATCCTCCTCCCCCCCCCATCCTCCTCCCCCCCCATCCTCCTCCCCCTTTCCCCCCCCCATCCTCCTCCCCCTTCCCCCCATCCTCCTCCCCCTTCCCCCCCCCATCCTCCTCCCCCCCATCCTCCTCCCCCTTCCCCCCCTCCTCCTCCCCTTTCCCCCCCCATCCTCCTTCCCCCCCCCCATCCTCCTCCCCCTTCCCCCCCCCATCCTCCTCCCCCTTCCCCCCCCCATCCTCCTCCCCCTTCCCCCCCCATCCTCCTCCCCCTTCCCCCCCCCCATCCTCCTCCCCCTTCCCCCCCATCCTCCTCCCCCTTCCCCCCCATCCTCCTCCCCCTTCCCCCCCCATCCTCCTCCCCCTTCCCCCCCCATCCCCTTCCCCCCCCATCCTCTTCCCCCCCCCCCATCCTCTTCCCCCCCCCCCATCCTCTTCCCCCCCCCCCATCCTCTTCCCCCCCCCCCATCCTCTTCCCCCCCCCCATCCTCTTCCCCCCCCCCCCATCCTCTTCCCCCCCCCCCATCCTCTTCCCCCCCCCCCCCCATCCTCTTCCCCCCCCCCCCCATCCTCTTCCCCCCCCCCCCCATCCTCTTCCCCCCCCCCCCCCATCCTCTTCCCCCCCCCCCCATCCTCTTCCCCCCCCATCCTCTTCCCCCCCCGAGGTAGCAAGGCAGAGATTGATAGATTTTTGTTATCAAAGGGGTAGAGATTCCAAATTGCAGGTATGTCATCCTTTATCTTAATACGTTTTCAGTTGGTCCTCAATTCATTATCAATCGTTCATTAGTAAATGTGTTTCACCACTGGGTTGAAAACTATTGGCCAGCGCCCAATGCTCTGGACTCCTGTGCCTGACGGTCGGTATTGTCCCACCTTCTGACCGGATGCTGTGTTGTGAGTGGCGGGCCGTGTTGTCACTGAGCCGGCGTGTGGCTGGTGTGTTGTGAGCCAGGCTGTCACTCAGCCGATATTAGTCCGGCCTCCGGCAGTTGATGAGAGACGTCGCAATGGCTTCAGTTGCTAGCTCCGGGAATGGAGGCTGAGAGCCGTCTGCACGGGGAGTGATGGTGCCGGCCGGGCCGTGAGTGGAGTGAGGATCATTTGGGAAATATGTCCCGATTCATGGTTAGCAAGATGAAGACCGCGGGGCCGGGAAGGAAGGACTCGCGACCTGGATACAAGTATTCAATGGTAGGGTGGGTCGGCCGAGGGGAAAGAGACGTTGGGGTTGGGAGAGAACAGGGAGCGAGAGAAGAATCTTTGGGGAGTGAGAGAATAACGTACACAGGGGCCTGGTGAAGAGCGAGTGGCACTTTTAGACCCTATGGCTCCCTACCGCAGGAAGTGGGGAGGGGACATCCTACATGTAGCAAGTTGGCACTCGTGGGGTTTTTATCTAGTCTGTGTGGTTATGAAGGGACGTGTGCTCATGATGTTGCACACTTAGCTTGGTGTTTAACCGCTCACCCTCTGCTCAGGCAAGTCACTTGAACAAATCCGAAGTTTTTCCAATTTGGAAGCAGCGTTTTGCTTCGGAATTATTTTTAACTTTTATCATCAAGTCTAAATCACACATGACTAAATCATTGAAATGTAATCCTATATTTCATGACAGTTGGTGACCTAAATGCCTATTTCCAAAAGGCATTTCATAATGTACAATGCATAAGGCTACTCAATAAGGACCATTGTTGTTGAGATATTGTATTAGTATGGGTGGAGAATTGATTGACAAATAGGAGAGTGAGTTGGGATAAAGAGAGCTTTTCCAGAATCAAACCTTTGTAGCTGAAATTTACTATGTATATCTTAACAACTTGGATGAGGAAAGTGAATGTACTACCAAGTTTGCAGAAGATGCAAAAATAGGTAAGAAGTTCGGTAGTGAGATACCATGGAATCTGTTGAGAGATAAAGTCAGGTTAAGTGAGTGTTAAAAACTCAACAGATGAAATGTATTGTGATGAGAAGTGAGGGAATGCACTTTGGTAGAAAAAGTACTGTTAAGCAATGGTCGTATCGTATCCCTGGATTGAGAGGCCCAGGTTCAGGTCCCACCTGATCCAGAGATGTGTAATAACATCTCTGACCAGGTTGATGAGAAAAATCAGTATTATGTAAATGGGGAAAGGCTGCAGGAAGTTGCGGCGTGGAGGGATTTAAGAGTCCTGCACAAATCACAAAAAATCGGATTCCAATTTCATGAAGTTAATAGGGAAGGCAGGTTGAATGTTGGCCTTTATTTCAAAGGGTTTGGACTTATAAAAGTAGGGAGTTCTTGAAGATTACACGAGGGACTTGTCAGACCATACGTGGAATATTGTGAAGAGTTTTGATCCCCTCATCTCAGGGAAAATGTACTGGCATTGGAAGCAGTCCAACTTCTGCATCATCACATCAGCCATCTTCTGTGACCATTTGTCCTGAATAGACAAACTTTTAGACTTGTGACAGTGTTCACTTCAGCCTTCACTCTTTCTTTAATGTATTCTTCTAACTCCCGTCGTTTTTGTCTTGCTATTCACAGACTTTTAGATCTTTCTTGATATTCAGTGGGTCTTTCTGATTTTGCCAATGATGCTGTATTGACGTCAAGTTTATGCTCTTGACTCCCATTTTTGCCTTTGCTAGTGCTGTCCAGAGCCTATATTGGTACCGATGAGTGAGCATCAGGTAAGAAGAGGGACAGTTGGACATGTTTCATGTGAAGAGAAAAGTACAAAGCTATATATGATTGCCAAAGTATAATCAATTTGGCACAGCAGTTATCTTTAGGTATGTAGTTTTACTTTAGGTATCAGGATTACATTTGTGTTCTACTCGCTAAGATGTGATTGTGTAAATCTAGTTATAAAATCAGAATCGCAGATTCCCCACACTGTAGAAACAGGCCATTCAGCCCAACGAGTCCTCCAAGTAACATTTCACCCAGGCCCATTCCTCCTAACCCATCCCTGTAACTACACATTTCCCATGTCTAATCCACCAGCCTACACATCCCTGGGCAGTATGGGCAATTTAGCATGCCCAATCCACATAACCTGTGTATCGTTGAACTGTGGGATGAAGCTGGAGGAAACCGAAGCACCTTTCTTTTATTTGTTATCATAATATTGTGACTTGGTTAACCAACTTATAATGCAACAGATTGCTGAACTTGTAAATAATATTGCTGAATTAATTATTTTAATTCCTATGACATAAATTGTGAAGCTCTGCATTAACCATGGCCTGAAGAAAGCCTTGGTTGAATCGTCACAAGTATTTGAGACAATGCTAGTTTGTCACAAATGCTTGTGAAATGCTGATAATGGGAAAAGTATCACACAGCATTCCAAATTCCAGTTTCCCGGCCTCGAGCCTCAAGGTGAAGCCTGGCACAGTTTGGAGTTGAGGTCCAGAATGGACTAGAGGCTAGATGCTGGCATGGACTGGGTTAGAAGGACTGTTATAACCCTATCTTTTCATTTCTTTATTTTCTAATTTATTCCTATTATCTGTGATGCTAGACCTTTTTATATTTTTATATCATAATTTTTCTCATTTATTTTTAAGAGTCTGTACCTTTGTACCTAAGCTGGTACCATAAGTGGCAATCTGTAAACTTTTCACTTAAGTTGAAATTAAAATTTGACTTTCAAAATAAATTAGTTTAAATTTAATCAATTTGAAGTGATTAGTAATGATTTCATCATAGACCTTATTAAATAAAAAGTCTTGATTATCTGCAGCACATGGACTTGAATAACCATACCAGTTGGACAGCTATCCTAATTAATCTTCGACTCACCATACTGTAGCCAATTCTCATCCAAATATGAGGAAAAAAAACTTTTGTCTTTGAAGGTAATCCTTCCTGCATCTCTAGGTTCAAATTTTGACATATCTGTTGCAGCTTCTCTTATTTTGATTATGTTGATTCTGTGAGCACCTTTTGATTTTTTTTTTTTGCCTACTGTGTATAAAAAAGGCAATCCTGCATTTCATTATGTTGATACCTTGGCTTATTGCAGTCACCTACTTTGATTTATTATTTTCTATGACATAACTATAAACCCCGATCTCCTTCAAGCTTTCTTCCTACTGTAAATTTATACCTCAGTACTTTTGACACCGCGTCATCCCACCACAATTCTTTTCATATTTGTCTTTCACATTTTGGAATCTTTTTCTGTGCATGGGACCTGGTCCTTCACCACAGTCCCTTAAATCTATCACAAAATTTCAACAAATGTGCTATTTTGTCAATGGATTTCAGAGAAGCATAATGAGAGAATATGAAATAGTGGGCCTGTGTTCAGTTACTGAAACATATAAGATCCTTTGTGGTCTTTGAGATTTGAGGGTAGATTTGAGAGGTTTCCTATTGTGAGAGTCTAGGACCAGAGGGCATAACGTCTGATACATGTCATTCTGCTATGATACGCAATTTGTTAAAATTAACATGAGTGACGAATAGGGGCCATTGATTCAAAAGCATGAAGTATTAAAATGTGTTGGTTATAATGCCATTTCGGCCCCATTAGTTTAAATGTTGCTGCTGTTATGCTGTTTCCTAATAAAATGGGATTGCATGAGAACAGAACTACTATGTTATAACAGAACTGACTGTAGAATCAAAGAATCCAGACAGTGTGGAAGCAAGCCAATTGATTCATCGGGTCCACACCAGTCCTCTGAAGAGCATCTCACCCAGACACACTGCCTCCAACCCTATGCTTGCATTTCCATGGCTAACTGACGAAGCCTACGCACTCCTGGACTCTGCAATTTAGCATGGCTAATCCACCTACCTGCACATCTTTAAACTTTGGGAAGAACCAATGAACATTTGTGAAACATTTGTTATCATGATATTGTGACAGTTGCCCGAGGGTGGAATCGAACCTGGGTCTCTAACACTGTGAGGCAGCAGTTCTAACCACTGAACCACCATGCTACCGCAAATAGAGATGAGGAGGAATCTCTTTGTCTCTGAGAATGGTGAATCTGTGGAATTCTTCACTGTGGTGTGCTTTAGAGACTGAGAGACTGGACTTTTAAATCGCGAGAAAAAGTAAGTGTTATGAGGAAGAGGTCGGAAAGTGGAGTTAAGGATGATCAATATGATCTTGGCAGAACAGATTTGCTGGGCTAAATGGCCAACCTCTCTACTTATGGTGGCAGTCAGAAGGAGGCCAAGTTAAATAATTTACTTAGCATTATTGGCTGAAGATGCTTGCAAACGATTCAGCCTTGTCTTTTGCACTGATGTGTTGGGCTGCCCTGTCATTGAGGATGAGGAATTTGCCCCGTTTCTGCCTCTCTGCTTAGTTGACCACCACCATTCATGACTGAAAGGTGGTGGGATTGCACAGTTTATGCATTGTTGATCCATTGGTTATTTTAAAATATTTTAAAATTCCTGAAGAAGGGCTTGTGCCCGAAACGTCGATTCTCCTGTTCCCTGGATGCTGCCTGACCTGCTGCGCTTTTCCAGCAACACATTTCCAGCTATTTTAAAATAATTACTGAGTAGACTAGGATTAGGTACACTTCAAGGAGCTGATGGTTTCAATTGAAAAAGTATTGAAATTTATTTTTAGATTAGATTACTTACAGTGTGGAAACAGGCCCTTCGGCCCAACAAGTCCACACCGACCCTCCGAAGAGCAACCCACCCAGACCTATTCCCCTACATCTACCCCTTCACCTAACACTATGGACAATTCAGCATGGCCAATTCACCTAACCTGCACATCTTTAGACTGTGGGAGGAAACCGGAGCACCCGGAGGAAACCCACGCAGACACTGGGAGAATGTGCAAACTCCACACAGACAGTTGCCCGAGGTGGGATTTGAACCCAGGTCTCATAGCCTTCTATATCCAATGAATTTTGTTAAATAATTTGAGGTGATGGCTAAAGGGGAACATGAGTGTCTGTGCATGTTCATTTAAGTGGACTTACAGAAGGTGTTTGGCTAGGTTGCATGCCAGAGACCATGAACAAAACAACTCATGAAATTGCGGATAACTTGGCATGTAATGAATTTGAGGATGTCGGCAACAGCGCACGGATAAAAGACCTGCACGGAATCTTCTAGGATTCAATGTTGTAGGCAAAGTCGCCTATCTGATCCAGGGTCATCTCAACACCCTAGCCTGGAATAAGGCCTCCCATCAACCTAAACCACCAGGTTTGTTGATGGAAGAAATCTCTAATTCTTGTCCCATAGCGATTGGTGGGTCATCCACCTTGGGTGTTTTATGGTGGAGGGTAAAAAGTGGAAAGGTGTGCACTGAAGCATAATGTCCATACCAGTCATTGGGTAATAGGGGTAGGCCTTGTTTTTGCATAGTGAATGAAGGCTAAACAGAGTTCTGAGAGCACATTTGAGAGTGAATGAAAGTCCACTCAGAGCAAGGGCTGAATCTTGTAAACAGTGGGTGTTATCAAAAATTTGGTTATCCAAGTGTATTAGTGGATGGAGAGTCGGAGTAGAGAGTATCTTTTGTAATATTTTTACACAGTACTTGCTTCACTTGTCTCATGTCGTGGGTACCAGAATGCACCATTCTAACAGTGGATCACGGTTAATGTTGAATCCTTCAGGTTTGTTGTGCACTTTTACACAGCGACGTGCTTTTTCTTATTCATACATTGTACATCAGAACGATGGAAGATTAGGCAGACAACACATGGATCGGTGAATAAAGAAAACATTGGCAACAGAAGGTGGATTAGGAGTATGGAGTACTTTTGGTCGGTCTTCACCTTTCCAGCTTGTTTTGTGAACTGCAGAAGCTGTATAAAGATAGAAGGTTCCGTTGAGAAGGTATAGGTTGACAGTCTCAGTCATAGATTAGATTAGATTACTTAGTGTGGAAACAGGCCCTTCGGCCCAACAAGTCCGCCCCGCTGAAGCGCAACCCACCCATCTACCCCTTACCTAACATTACGGGCAATTTAGCATGGCCAATTCACCTGACCTGCACATCTTTGGACTGTGGGAGGAAACCGGAGTACCCGGAGGAAACCCACGCAGACACAGGGAGAATGTGCAAACTCCACACAGTCAGTCGCCTGAGGCGGGAATTGAACCCGGGTCTCTGGCGCTGTGAGGCAGCAGTGCTAACCACTGTGCCACCGTGCCGTGCATTAGGGTTCTGTGATTTTGGTACTATATGTTTAATTCGTATGGTTCATTTTAGGAAGGGAACAGACAAACTTTTCAAAGTAACAATTTTCAGCTGTTAAGAGTGGATGAGGTTATGGAATCATGCAATCTCATGACAACTGGCATAGATGTGTTGTCAGGGTGATGGTGTCAAAACTGATGGTCGGATGTGCAATGTGAATAGCTTAAGAGTTTCAGCTGGGCAGCTGCATTCATAGCGTCCAACAGTATTGGTACAAGTTTCATGGAGCCGACAAATTCTATCTTTAGGGGGAGCAGTTGGGAAAATAACACATTCATAATCATTGGAGCATCCTGAAGCACCAATGTCATTGCCAGTGTAGCCATGATTACATTCAATACCTAAATTGCTGGTTTTGTTTTTGTTCTGTCATTAGGGTGACAAGTGGGATACGTTAGTGTTGTAACAATATCAAGGGTAGTGTTCAGAATCGCAATAGGGATAGCAAAACAGGTCGTGATTAGCAGAGTGAGTGTTATTTTCTGCTGTTTCATGGTCATTGGGGTTGTCTTGTCATGCATGGTAGTAACAAAGTCTACTCGCGCCCTCCCCTATTCCCGCCCTCCCCTATTCCCGCCCTCCCCTATTCCCGCCCTCCCCTATTCCCGCCCTCCCCTATTCCCGCCCTCCCCTATTCCCGCCCTCCCCTATTCCCGCCCTCCCCTATTCCCGCCCTCCCCTATTCCCGCCCTCCCCTATTCCCGCCCTCCCCTATTCCCGCCCTCCCCTATTCCCGCCCTCCCCTATTCCCGCCCTCCCCTATTCCCGCCCTCCCCTATTCCCGCCCTCCCCTATTCCCGCCCTCCCCTATTCCCGCCCTCCCCTATTCCCGCCCTCCCCTATTCCCGCCCTCCCCTATTCCCGCCCTCCCGCTATATCTACCCTCTCCCCTCTCCCTCCCTCTACTCTCCCTCCCTCCCTCTACTCTCCCTCCCTCCCTCTACTCTCCCTCCCTCCCTCTACTCTCCCTCCCTCCCTCTACTCTCCCTCCCTCCCTCTACTCTCCCTCCCTCCCTCTACTCTCTGTATCTACTGTCTGCTCGCCCTCTCTCTCTCTGCTCGCCCTCTCTCTCTCTGCTCGCCCTCTCTCTCTCTGCTCGCCCTCTCTCTCTCTGCTCGCCCTCTCCCTCTCTGCTCGCCCTCTCCCTCTCTGCTCGCCCTCTCCCTCTCTGCTCGCCCTCTCCCTCTCTGCTCGCCCTCTCCCTCTCTGCTCGCGCTCTCCCTCCACTTGAAATTAACTTAGAGATACTAGTTTAGCAGTGTTCTTACTTTTAGGATGGAGTCCAGAAGTCTGAAGCTGACGTTGTCAGCTTGGAATTTCTTTTTATTGAAGCTGCTATCAGACTCTTGAATGTGCGTCTTAAATAATAAGCTTTAAAAGCCGATTCATGGGTTGAATGAAAGAAGTTGTTCGGAAGTAGAAATAGCACTTTGTTTTCCGAAAGCTCACCAATGCTGACAAGAGGGCTTGGCACAACCTCCAGGATGAGGAATGCCTTGAGATTCAGTTTTTTTTGCCTCCAATACTTTCCAAAAACATCTTTCAAAACATAATCAATAAAGTCAGAAAAAGTTTGCCCGGTCTTCCAACATTTTTTGCTTGACCTGAAGTAGACGGCTAAAGTAGACTTAAAGTACCCTTCAAGGCTTGTGAATTGGCAGTGTGGTATACCACCACAGGCTTAAGCTTTAAGTTTCTACTAGCATTGGCACCCAGCAGCACAGTCATACAACATGCCAGCTTAAAGCCTTGAGCGTGTGCTTCATTCTTAGAAATGTAAGTTATTGCTGGTATTCGCTTACAGTATAAAACTGTCTTATCCAAATTGAAGATTTGATCCAAGGCGTAGCCTTCTTCATCAATTTCTTTTTTTACTCTGGGAGGAAATGTCAACGTGTGTTTTTTAGTTGCACAGGCAAATTCACCAATTAACTTTGTTATGGAATGCATAGCATTCTTAAAACCAGCAAATCACTTACTGCTCGCACACCTGCAGGATCTTGAGCATTTTTCTTCACATCTTTATAAATGGATAAGGCTTTCTGTTGTTTGGTGAGAAAGGTTGTCGTAGAATGCATTTTTGTTTGATCTTCTATCCCGATACTTAGAAGCATCTCCATCTCCTCAAGTTCCTTTGGCCATGATCTCTCCGATTTGCTGGCACTCAGCCTTGTTCCAGCAATACAACTTTATTAGTCTTTTCAGTGTTGCCTCTAATGGTGCATAAGGCGGACTCCCATATTCCTGTTAAGCGAGCTGTATCACATTTTCTCACGTTATGCTCGAAGTGCTTCATTTATTGAGCTTCTCTTCCATTGCATTGTTAGCGCTTGCTAACATTATTGTCCCTATGCCCCAACATTGTTTTCAAAAACGTTAATCTAGGAGTAGTGTGTCTATCACAGAAAGCCACTCTGTCAGCAGCAAACACCAGCACATGTGCAGAATGGCACGAAGACTGGTGCTGACATCAGCTCACGCACTGAAATAAATGGAGACTTCACCGTGGACAACGGCACATGAGCAGAACGAAACACGTGAAGCGATCACCCCTGAAATTGCACTAATCCAAACGAACTCCCGTTCCTTAATTCCTCAGTGATGTTATATACAAACCCCCTGTTGGAACGCACTGTATCAGAGAACTGCCTGTGCTACTTATGGTAAGATTGTGGAGTAGGGCTTCTAGCACGAGGCTTGTCTGCTCAGTTTTTCCATTGTTTATCTCTTGCTTTTTCATTTACTTATCTTTTGGTAAAGAGCTTGGTCACAGCGATGACATCAGCGGTGGTGAATGAGCCCAGCAGCGCAGACCTGGGATGGCAGCTTTTGCATCATTGAAACTGTCTTAGCAATGACTCATGGCTGCTGCAGTGGAGGCGGGTTTGGATCTGGTGGTATCAGCAGTGGCTGAATCGAAGTGCATTCATGGAAGTAGCAGAGTCAGGTTTGGGCTGGTCCAGTGATAACTCATAGTGGTGAGCATGTGGAGGGGTGCTGTTGGAAGATGGCACTGAAGAGTGGCGACTTCACTTCCAGCTGTATGATGATGATGTGCCTCGCCACCATGCCAAGGCCCATGATAGAGCATTTGACAAGAAGGACTGTAACATTGGACTCTTTCTTCGCATTTCATTTTTCTGCCCTTGTATTCTGCTTTGGTTTTAAGGTGACCCTGGAGGTTGGTGACACTAAACAACACTTCTCACTGTATTTTGTAACAAGATAAATGTGCCATTAAATCAGTTCAGGAGTTACACACCGTTCCTTTTTTTGACACATTTCTTGGAAGGTGGTGCAAGAATTATTTACTGAAATGTAACTTCTGCTTCACTGCTTTAATGAATGCAAGTTGTTTTACTTGCACAAACACAGGTTATTGGCTTTTTTTTAACAGGCTGGAAGTTTTTCCGATGTAGCCCAGAGTTGAGGGTTTTGATAATTCTTAGATTCCCTACAGTGTGGAAGCAGGCCCTTCAGCCCAACAAGTCCACACCAACCCTCCGAAGAGCAACCCACCCAGACCTGTTCCCTTACATTTACCCCTGCACCTAACACTTACGGGCAATTTAGCATGGTCAATTTATCACCTAACCTGCACATCTTTGGATTATGGGAGGAAACCGGAGCACACAGAGGAAACCCACACAGACAGGGGGAGAATGTGCGAACTCCACACAGACAGCTGCCCGAGGCGGGAATTGAACCTGGGTTCCTGGCGCTGTGAGGCAGCACTGCTAACCACTGAGCCACTGTGCCGCCCCCAAATGTTAGTTGGTGTTGCACGACGCAGTGTTGCCTCCTGACAATTTTGAAAAAGGAATAAGTTATCGTTAAGCAGCCAGCTGGATTCAGTTGAGCCATATGACCAAGCATCCTGAGAGAAGTAGCTCACCATTGAGACCTCAATTCATAATGCAGGGTAGTCAGCTGTTCATTTCTGAAGTTAAATGGTCATTAACACATCTTTTTGCAGGTTAGTTATAAATTGCTGACTTATATTGGACTTTTTAAATTTTAGTTGTAAAATTTTATAGATTATAAAACACTAGTTAACATTTCAGAACTGTCAGCAGTCTCATGACTGTTGATTATCTGACTGTTGACTTCTGAGAAGTTAATTCTAAACACATGATTATAGTAACTATCCTTGCTGTGTTATTTACCATTTTCTTAGAATAATCATTATCTGTCTTAAAATTAATTAATGGAATGTCAGCATTTCTGGCTAGGCCAGCATTTACTGCCCATACCTAATTGCCCTGCAGCCAGTTGAGAGTCAACGACATTGCTGTGGGTTTGGAGTCAGATGCAAATCAGATCAGGTAAGGATAGCAATTTCCTTCTCTATAGGACAATAGTGAACTAGATGGGTTTTTCGGACATTCCTCAGAGGATGCATAGTCATTGTTAAGATTCTTAATTCCAGATATTTATTGAAATGAAATGCCACCATTTGCTATAGTGGGATTTGAACTGGCTTCCCCAGAACGTTACCAGGATATCTGGATTAACACTTCAGCAATAACACTGCTAGGCTGTTGCCTCCCCATATATGTATCAAGGTGGAAATATGTATTGGGTTCATGACTAGGGATATTTAATAACCTTGCCTGCCTTTGAGTCAACTGTCTATTATTTCCTAAACATTATATTCCCACATGGCTATCTGTACTTGTTGCTCCCTTAATCTTATTTACGGTGTTCTCTGCATTCACATATATAGTGCAGTGAAAATTAAGGTAACTGTATTCTTCCTTATTCTGCTCCCACCTAATACCTTAACTGTTTCTTTTGCTAGCATTACTATCTCTTCCAACTCTGTTCACCTCCTGAATTCTAAGTTGGTCGAAATCCTCTCCAACCCCAGTAGCAAAAGAAATTATGAGAACATTGGTCCCAATACTGTTCTAAATAAAATCTGTCTGGCCAATGTATAACTGGGCCCACAATGCCTGCAATTTAAAGCCTTTCCTCATGCCCAATCATGTATTATAGAATAGACTCCTCAGTTTGCAGTATTGTTCTTGGTAGTCCATCTCAAGAGGAATGTATTGAATTTTATTGACTAAATTGATTAAATGGTCATATTTATAAACAGACTTTCAACTTAGACATTATGAGACCTCACCCCCTCATATTGAATGGGGGAGAAGGCTCGAGGGGTTTTATGACTTCCTTTCTTATTTTTGGATTATTGAGGAAATTGCTTATGATAATCACTTTGTGGTATTATTTAATTAAAGTCATCTTTATTATCTAAAATCTACTGTTGGGGTTCTTGTGTGTGGGGTTGTGTTGGGGTTTTTGTTTGTGGCTTTGTCGGAATTGTGATAGGATTCTTGTTGTTTGAAATGCATATTGCAGTCTTGAGCTATGAATAGTGTTATGGACCAGACCAACCCTGCTCAAAACACATCAAGGAGCTAGCCTAAGTCCTAACATTTATCATATTAAAGGGAAGTGTCAGACACTTCATTCCAGAGGTGATTCGATTGGACAAATACGAGGCTTTAAGTAAAATTCACTTACACCACAGTTAAAATACTAAGAATAATGAATTGGATTAACTTCAACACCATCAAAATACTTAACAAAATAATATATTACTTAACTATTTACCAACTTGGAAGAAACAAGTGACAGAAATCAGTTTTGCTGAATCTGTTTTTGCCAAGGTGTGTTAAGGGGATGACGCTTATTGCAACAGTTGATAAGTAGGGCTGAAGATCAGAGTCAAGACTGTGGTGCTGGAAAAGCACAGCAGGTCAGGCAGCATCCAAGGAGCAGGAGAATCAATGTTCCGGCCATAAGCCCTGCACCAGGAAACCAATGTAAGGCTAATGCCTGAAACATCAATTCTCCTGCTCCTTGGATGCTGCCTGACCTGTTATGCTTTTCTGGTACCACAGTCTTGACTCTGATCTTCAGCCCTACTTATCAACTGTTGCAATAAGCGTCATCCCCTTAACACACCTTGGCAAAGACAAGATTCAGCAAAACTGATTTCTGTCACTTGTTGTTTCTTCCAGCCTAGACAAGGATAGGCTGGAAAAGCATTGCAAGCCAAACAGCATCAGGAGGTGGGGAGGTCAGTGTTTCAGGTATAACCCTTCTTCAGTAAGGGAGGTGGGGTTAAGGGAGCTGCAGATAGAGAAGAGGGGCAAAGGGTTATGGGTGGGGAGAGGGGCGGAGTAGTGAGGTGGTGGTAGGTCCTTGTAGGTGGTAGGTATGACCTAGTGGTTTGATGGGAGGAATGAGAATCCAGTTGGTAGCTGGAAGGAGGGGTTGGTCAGGGGGATGGGAGGGAGGAAGGTAATTGAGGCATGGGTAGGAAGGTTATTTGAAATTGGAGTACTCAATGTTGAATCTTCTGGGCTGTAGGGCTGCCAAGGTGGGAGACGTGGTGTTGTTCCTCCAATTTGCAGTCTGATTCCCTGTGGGAATGGAGGAGACCAAGGATGGACATGTTGGAAAGGGAGTGGGAAGGGAATTTGAAATGGGTGGTGACGGGAGGTCAGGCTAGTCCTTATGGGCCCAACTGAGATGCTTTTGGTTTACATTTGGTCTCACTGTACAGAAGACCACATCGGGAGCACCGAACACAGTAATGTAAGTTGAAGGAGAGGTGAGTAAACCTCTGTCTCACCTGGAGGTGAGGGAACTGGTGTGCGGGCAGGTTTTGCATCTTTTATGGTTGCAGGGTAAGGTACTGGGGGTGGTGGGGGGGTTGGGTTGGTGTTGTTTTGGAGAGTAGTGCAAACCAAGGAATTCTGAAGAGAATGGTCCTTGTAGAAGGCAGAGAGGAGTGGGTAGAGGAAGATGTTCTTGGTGATGGGGTCTCGTTGGAGTTGGCAGAAGTGTTTGAAGATGATACGTTGGATATATAGACTGGTGGGGTGAAACGTGAGGACAAAGGGGAACCTTGTCATTATTGTGTTTGGATGGGATGAGGTTTAGAACAGTCAAGCGGGGAATGGAGGTGGTGAGATGAAGGGCTGCCTGGATGACTGGGGGAAAGGCACATTGTTTAAAATAGTAGACATGTGGGATGCTTGGAAGTGGAACGTCTCCTCATCAGAGCAGATGCAATGGAAGCGGAGGAGTGTGGAAAACTGGAGTTTTTGCAGGATACGGGGTGTGAGGAAGTGTAGTCCAAGTAGTTATGGGAGTCTGTGGTTTCGTAGTAAATGTCAATCCGTAAACCTGTCACCAGAGATGGAAACAAGGAGGTCAAGGAAGGGAGAGAGATGTCCAAGGTAGACCAAGTGAATTTAAGAGCAGGGTGGAAATTGTTGGCAAAGTGGATGAACTACTCCAGTTCAGCCTTGGTGCCGGATGCAGCACCAATGCAGTCGTCGATGAGATGGCGGAAGAGTTGGGGAAAGTACCTGGAAGAATGCATCCAGCAGCTGAGAGAAAACTCGAGCTTTTGCAGCAGCAGCTGTTTGTAGCGACTTCAACTTCAATAACCCGGATCTGTGTGAACCTGACTCCATCCACTCATGCTTCTTTTGTCTAATTTTAAAAAACCTACAAAGCCATTTACTCTGCTTTCCCTGGAACCGACACCTCTTCACAAAGTTGACCACACCCTTTTTCAGAATATTCAGGAGAGAACAAATCCCTCTTAAAGGCACATATCATCACAGTAGTGATAGTAGAGGTTTCAACTTGCTTACAATTACATAGCTCACCAGGAATGTCTCCTGCTGTTGCTCCCTGCCTGGTGCTTATTAGAATGATATGCAGGTTAACTTTCAGGTAAAATTATGAAAACATATTCCTTCAAGTCCTGACTAAGAGGCAACAACACTATCTATCGTGCCGTAAGACCTCCACTTTTGGCATCTCTTTATTTAAGAGCATTCTACTTCAAATGCTGTAGCATGTTGGAAATACCTGCCAATGCAGTAGGAAACCAATTTACCTGACATTTTTAAATGTTGATTGAGCTGAGTGAATGGCATGTAGAATATCCAGGTTTATGTTGTTCTGATGATGTTGTTAGGGGCTTCTCGGAACTACAAATTGAGAGAGATCATTTGTCATGTGAGAAATGTGGTTCTTGTTCGCATCCTCTAGCCTTCTCCCCCATTCAATATGAGGGGGTGAGGTCTCACAATGTCTAAGCTGAAAGTCTGTTTATAAATATGACCTTCGAGGAGAAAGTGAGGGCTGCAGATGCTGGAGATCAGAGCTGAAAATGTGTTGCTGGAAAAGCACAGCAGGTCAGGCAGCATCCAAGGAACAGGAGAATCGAAGTTTCGGGCATAAGCCCTTCTTCAGGAAGTCATTCCTGCTGTGCTTTTCCAGCAACACATTTTCAGCTTATAAATATGACCATTTAATCAATTTATCTGGCAATGAGAGGTGCACTCTGAGGTGTTAACAGGCAAGATGTAGCTTGCCAGTGAAGAGTTTAAATAGTCTGCACTTAAACGCTTATTTACTCCAAAACAGAGAGACCAATTTTTCTTTTGGTGTGTAAGCAGGTAAATGTTTGATTTTCTGGTTAAGCAGGACTACCAAGCAGGGGCCACTAATGTCTTTTGTAGGGGAAAAGAGGCCAACGTTTTCAGTGGTTTGGGGGAGAGGTTTGCCCTGATGCAGGAACCCTAACTAGCATGAAGGTCAGCATGTTCACCACCCTTACATTGATTTCAATACCAACTCAACCGAAAATGTATAACTACTATAGAGCTTGTGGAACAGCAGGACTGCAATTCAGAATTTTTGTCTTTAATGGTGCATGACCCTGCTAAGTTTAAAAGGGTCTAGCTGAACTAAGTTGTGCAACCACTTACTATTTTGGGTTGGATTCGGGGGAAAGAATATACACAAAACCATCTCATGGATTTGCAGCTGGCAATGACTTAACTATGTTAAAGTTTGGATAATTTTTCCAACAATATACTTTATTCATCAAAACTTGTTTTATAAAATGATTTGACTCTTAGAGTTTGCACTAATATTCAACTTGTCCCTTCCAGAATGTTCCACTTAATATGTTTGTAACAGATTTAATATTTACAAAATTCCTGACCTCAAATGTATAGGTATATAGCTCAAGGATGGAAAAAATTAAAGTTAGGAATTACTTAGTGCAAAATATGTTACAATATCTTCTATATACCATGCTACATTCTGAGACACTTCAAAATTACTACTGTTCTTTTTTGAAATGGACAGATTTTTGGATGTCACACAATCTGCAGTTCTGCAGTTTTCCAGTTCTACACTTTATAACCTTCTGGACTTAATATTGAGTTCAACACGGTCAAATTGTAAACCACCTCCCATTCCTTTCCCTTAAGCTCTGCTTGTTATGTTCTGTGTCACCATGTCCTCTCTCCCCTCCCTCTCCTCCAGTGAGACTCTGTTCTTTCAAGTCTGACAGTTAGACATGCCCTTGTTCTGCCATTCTCACATTCCGATCACTTAATCTGAACTACCAACATCCTGTCGTCACCACCCCCAGTTATAGCATAAATACTGCCTCTCTATACTTCAGCTTGATAAAGATTCACCTAGACTCAAAACATGAGCTTGCTCTCTCTCCATGGAAGCTACCTGACCCGCTGTCATCTCCACCATTTCTTGTCTTGAGGACAGTTTCTAGCTTCTGGTTGTACAGTGACTTGTATGGACTAAAGGGGGAAAGAAAGGGAGCTTCGGGAATTGATTTTGATGTTCTAAGCTTGTAATGCTCGCTCATTGCATCGACGAAAGAGCTTTACTCCACAAATAACTAGTAAACACGAGCATTGTATTTGCTAAGATTCCAAATGAGTTCCATCTCTATTCCATCCCATATTATTTTAAGTGTAGAAGTTTCAGAATAAATTAACTCAATTAAAAACTAGATATAAGTTCTAATTCTCTTTGTAAACTTGTTTATGGGATGTCGGCATCTCTGGTTTGGCCAGTATTCGTTGTCCTTTCAAATTGTCTTTGCCAAAATGAGTAGTTGTTTGAGACTGCATTAGTCATCAGTGTAGATTTCTGCAATTTGCCATAATCAAAATGTACTGCATGGATCCTTGATAAGAGCTGAGACTTTCAAGTGTTTCACTATTCAAAAATACTTAAATAATCATTTCATAAGTCCATAATTTTAGCTACTGTCTGAATTGTTAACTGTCAAGCCTACAATCTTTTCTTGTTCGCTGCCTTCACCGCGCCCCCTTGCCTTATACATTTATTCTTTCTTTAACGTCCCCTTCTAGATTTTGTATTCCTGTTTTTTTTTCTCCTTGCTCTTCACTATTATTTTAATTTTAGTGGAATTGTTTTCTTCCTGTCTCTGTATTCAGGTAGTATCAGTGACTGAATACCATCGCAGGATCGATGCTCTTAATGCTGAAGAACTGTGCAAGCTTTGCAGACGTCTCAAGGTGCTCCATCCGTAGTTAAACGCAGCATATATTTGCCCAAAGAGCTAGAGCAGATGTGGTTGTTTGCATCCCAGATTTTTCTCAGTGGCAAATATGCTTCCATTGTGTTTGTCTCAACACCAGCACTATCAAAACTTTGCAGAAAATTCCTTTTATTCACTTGTGGTGCAGTGATATGCAATAGTTCGTTAAAACATAACACATTGCATGAAGGGGAGTTAATTATGGCATGGGGGAGGTTTTATGAATTTTCTGCCCTCCATATCTCACAGTACAGTCCTCAAACTACGCTTGTTATCACATGATGTGATGGTGAGCAGTTTCTCTAAATTGGTTTATTGCAGGATTTGATGTGGAGGAAAATTCTGCTGAGAATGCAGAAGGTGAACAAAGTCTGTGATGATTGTGCCTCATCTTTAATGTAGTACATTTGGAATAAATTCTCTCCAATTGTTTGCATTCTTCTCAGCTTTGACTTTCACCTGTTATGCTGTACTTGAATCAATGTGCATTCTAACTTGCTTGTGGCAGTAATGCTCTTGCACAGTATACTGATAAGACAATAATGATATTAAACTTACAAAGCGAAATTCTATTCATGTTTTAATTTAAAGCTGTTGTGTACAGAGGGATAATAACGAGGTTAAATGATCATCATTTACAGCTAAACAGTTATTTTGGTCATCTATCTTAATACACTGCAGTGAGGTAATGTGAAGATTTCTTAGGTTAGCGTTTTGACCATCATTTTAAAAATACCTGACCTGGAATGGCACTGTTCGATTAAGGTCTGCTATTGATGTCTTATTAAATTTGCCTTGAAAAATTCCAGATACTTTATTTAGTCAAAATGTCCACATTATTTGCTTTTGAATAAGCAAAAAAAAAGAACGAGACTGAGTTTGTGTTTATTCTGAAAAGGTGGTGCTATAATTGAGAAGTGAAGCCAGAAACTTTGAGATTGTCCATTCACTCTAATTTGAAGATGTCGGTTGTGTAAGGTGATAGACCTTTCTTAGGTTCTTTTCCTGAGATTTCACATATAAGATGCAATTAGCACACATCAACTTCTGCGAACAGTTAAAGTTTATTGAAGCTTGTACAAACTAGGTGAGTCCTTTGAACCCCTTGCCGCCCCCCGCAGGCATGCGAGGTCAAGTCAAAGTGAAGCCCTGAACAAAGAAAACACATTCCCTTGACACAGGTCAGTTGGTCACGCTCATAGATGTTCAGGCCACTCCCCCCAGTCACATTACCCCAGGTCTAATGGTAGAATTAGATCACCCTCTGAGATGATGCAAATGCCCTAATCCTGGGGAATCGTTATGCAGATGGTTTCCTGACTCAGTGATTCCCCAAGACAGTGTAGGTGTGATCTACCTAGCTTCAGGGGATGGCTTATGAAAGCATTTCTGAATGGAAGTGATTGAATGATAGTTTAATTTGACAATGGGAGAGTAGTAGCAAATGACTGCCTAAATGGAGTGGCAGACGTTTGCATTCTTGCATGAATGTCATGCCCACCCACTTCCAGAATGTTCAGTCAGTGCTTTTAACTCTTTATTACATTAATGTCCAGAGCAATATTCCAATTTAATCTTTTAACATTACACTTTTACATAGTTTCAGTTCAAGGTACTGAACTAAGGTACCTTCCACCTAAGGCTGGAAGAGTTGTGGTTATTAATGTTATCCCTGCTTTTAGATAACAACACGAGAGGAAACCAGTATGAAGCAAAATACAACTATAAAACTAGACCTGGAGTCTGAAACGTTTCGGCCAAACCTAAGTGAAAAAAGTGCCCTACTGCAAACGGATCAGATTGAAAAGGTAATTGTTTCTCAGACAATAAATTTGAAGCATTGAAAAGTACTGAGGCATTTTATCACCTTAAAATGTGTTGATGTGAGTTGTTATTGAAATTACTCCACTTAATTTGGGAATGAAAACCTCAAAAGGAATGGAATAGTCTATAAGGGACTGAGTAGAATTAGTGGCAGGAATTTAGACCGGATCTCGCAAGATGGTGGAGATTCCACAACTCCCCACCTATCTTCAAGCAGGTCTGGTCCAGGAAGGCTTGTGGTTGCTCTCTTGCAGAAGTGTTTCAGTATTGTGTATTAGCACCTACAAATGGTTTACATCATTTCCATTTTTCTAAAGCACTGAACAAATAGTTTTGTCCAACTGTCAGTCTTAATCAGAAATGATGTATTCATTACCAGATTCCATAGAGTCAGATCAACGGCACAGCAAAAGGCTATTCGACCAGTCTATCTGCAACGGTCCAAATCACGACTTAACTATTCTAATCCCATTTTCCTCGACTTGGCCCATAATCTTGAAAAACTTGGCATTGCATATACACATCTAAATAGATCTTAAATGTTATGAGGGCTTCTGTCTCTATCATCTTTGCAGACAGTGAGTTCCAGACTCCCACCACCCTCTGGGTGAAAAGGCTTTCCTCACATCTTCTCTAAACCTTCTCCCCATAGCTTCATGTTTGGATATTTAAGGTATGTAAGTGAAATTGTTAACAGCATGACTGACAGGTGTCATTGCTGGTAAAGGTTGGGCAAATTGTCTGTAATATTTTTGTGCATCCATGCACAAAGGATGCAATCTTGAATTACTATTTCATGAGTTTGTGAAGCATTTAAAAAGTACAAAAATGGAAGTTAGACTTGGATAAACCAAAAACAATGAATGAAAGATGGTTTATTTAGGATACAAAAAAGTAACCATGTAGTTTAAGACAAATAACAATGTTGATGCAATGAATTGCATCAGTTTAACAGTTTTAGAAAAGAAGTTAGTAACATGGAGCAATGGACAAAGCAGCTTAGCAGTGAAACAAGTGTGCTTACAGTTAAAGAACTGTTGACCATAAAGTGAAGGTGGAGGAAAGTTTTGGTTTATTTGTATAATTGTGCGCTGAACTTTCACAGCTGACCAACTGTGAAATTACAGACATCTGTGGAGATAGTCAAAGAAAACTAAACAATGCAGTGGAGTTTCACAGCTGACCTTCAGAGACCTCCTTATTGGAACTACATATATAGCAGCTGTGAGTGATCATTGATTTCAGAGCCTGATCAACTAAGTATGTGATTTTAAGACTTAAAACTTATAAAACTTCACTTTTTATAGGTTCCCAAAAAAAATTAATAGGGTGAGTTTTTTAATGTCTTACTGAGATCTCTTTTGATTAAAGTTTTTATATAAAAGATAGATATTAAGTTATCCCAGAGCAGTGTTTTTGAACAGTGAAACAGTTTTTGTGAAAGTGTGATTTTGTTTTGGTATATTCCGGGTGTGTAGATTGTTTGTGATGGCTTTTAGAAGAGTGATGGGTAGGGGAGATTAGGGAGAATTACAATGTTCCTGGAGATTGTCTGCAGGAAGTGTGTTTGGATGGAGTCCTATCTGATCGCAAGAATTGGTTGGAGCAGCAGTTACAGTCAATGAGAAATTCATAAGAGCCAGGGGATGTGATAGATAGCAGAAGATAGAAAAGCCACACATGTAATAACCTAGGCTGGTTACCGTGAGGAAAGGTAGGGGAGATAGGTAGTTCAGGAGTCCCTTGTGGCTATCTCCGTCTTAAACAAGTATGCTGTTTTAGGTAATGTCCGTTTCTGCAAAGACCATTTCTTCCATGACGACCTGGTCAGGTCCACCCTCCCATCCTGGCATCTTCCCCTGCCACCGCAGGAATTGCAAAACCTGTGCCCACACCTCCCCCTTCACCACCATCCAAGGCCCCAAAGGAGCCTTCCGCATCCATCAGCGTTTCACCTGCACATCCACCAATGTCATTTATTGTATCCATTGCTCCCAATGCGGTCTCCTTTACATTGGGGAGACTGGACGCCTTCACGCAGAGCACTTTAGGGAACATCTCCGGGACACCAGCACCAATCAACCCCACCGTCCCGTGACCCAACATTTCAACTGCCCCACCCACTCTGCCAAGGACATGCACGTCCTGGGCCGCCTCCCCCCGCCACTCCCTCACCACCCGACACTTGGAGGAAGATCGCCTCATCTTCCGCCTGGGGACTCTTAAACCCCAGGGCATAAATGTGGACTTCACCAATTTTCTCAATTTTCCCTTTCCCCCACCTTACCCCAGTTCCAACCTTCCAGCTCAGCATCATCCTCATGACCTGTCCTACCTGCCAATCTCCCTTTCCACCTATCCACTCCACCCTCCTCTCTGACCTATTACCTTTATCCCTACCTCCATCCACCTATTATACTCTTGGCTACCTTCTCCCCAGCCCCACCCCCCTCCCATTTATCTCTCCATCCTGGAGGCTCCCTGCCTTCATTCCTGATGAAGGGCTTTTGCCCGAAACGTCGATTTTCCTGATCCTCAGATGCTGCAAGACCTCGTGCTCTTCCAGCACCACTCTAATCTTGACTCTGATTTCCAGCGTCTGCAGTCCTCACTTTTGCCCTCGGGAGAACGTCCAGTGAAGTTATGTTGGTGAAACTGAGAGAAAGGGAAAGGATGATCACCTTAATGGAATTGTATTGTAGGACCTTCAGTAGTCAGCAGGAAATTGAGAAGCTTAAAGAGAACAGAACAGTACAGCAGAGGAACAGGTCCTTCAGCCCACAATGTTGCGCTGAATGTGACACCAAATTAAACTAATCAAGTTTAAATTGGCCAAATTAAACACATGGGGACTAGTGGTCATAATACTATTAGTTTTTAAATAGTTATGGAAAAGGATAAAGTCTTCCATAAAAGTTAGTTTTCAATTGGAGTGAGGTAAATTTTAAGGGTATGAAACAAAATTTTCAAAAGTTGATTGGAGTAGACTGTTCGCAGGTAAAGTGATGACTGACAAGTAGGAGGTCTTCCAAAGTGGGATAACATGTATCTCCATCCACCTATTATACTCTTGGCTACCTTCTCCCCAGCCTCAGCAGTCCACTTATGTTCTTGTATTCTACCCTTGAAATTAAACCTGCGTTAACATTGAAATTCTAATTCAGAACTCTCGAGTCCCTTTGTGTTTCAGCTTTCTGAAGCCTTTTCCCATTTAGAAAATATCTGCACTTGTATTCTTCCAATGGAGCGACAGTTAGAGGCAGTGAGGAATTTACAAGAGCAAGGGGATGTGATGGATGGCAGTTGTAGGAAGGGAGCTGAAAAATTTGTTGCTGGAAAAGCGCAGCAGGTCAGGCAGCATCCAAGGAGCAGGAGAATCGACATTTCGGGCATAAGCCCTTTTTCAGGAATGGGGAAGGTGTGCCAAGCGGGCTAAGATAAAAGGTAGGGAGGAGGGACTTGGGGGAGGGGCATTGGGAATGCGATAGGTGGAAGGAGGTTCAGGTGAGGGTGATAGGCCGGAGAGGGGGGTGGGAGCGGAGAGGTCAGGAAGAAGATTGCAGGTCAAGAAGGCGGTGCTGAGTCAGAGGGTTGGACCTGAGATAAGGTGGGGGGAGGAGAAATGAGGAAGCTGGAGAAATCTGCATCAATCCCTTGTGGTTGGAGGGTTCCTAGGCTGAAGATGAGGCGCTCTTCCTCCAGGCGTCATGTTGCCATGGTCTGGCGATGGAGGAGGCCAAGGTCCTGCATGTCCTTGGCGGAGTGGGAGAGCGAGTTAAAGTGTTCAGCCACGGGGCGGTTGGGTTGGTTGGTGCGGGTGTCCCAGAGGTGTTCTCTGAAACATTCCGCAAGTAGGCGGCCTGTCTCCCCAGTGCCACTTCGGGTGCAGCGGATGCAGTAAATGATGTGTGTGGAGGTGCAGGTGAATTTCTGACGGATATGGAAGAATGGAGAAAGTGAGGTCTGCAGATGCTGGAGATCAAAGTTGAAAGTTTATTGCTGGAACAGCACAGCAGGTCAGGCAGCATCCAGGGAACAGGAGATTCGACGTTTCGGGCACAGGCCCTTCTTCAGGATATGGAAGGATCCCTTGGGGCCTTGGAGGGAAGTGAGGTGGGAGGTGTGGCCGCAAGTTTTGCATTTCTTGCGGTTGCAGGGGAAGGTGCCAGGAGTGGAGGTTGGGTTGGTGGGGGGTGTGGACCTGACGGAGTCGCGGAGGGAGTGGTCTTTCCGGAATGTTGATAGGAGAGGGGAGGGAAATATAGTTGTAGGAAGGGAGAAGAGCTGCAGGTAAAGTCACATAGATGTGGTAACTCCAGGAAAGGCAGGCGGGTAGTGCAGAAGTTTCCTGTGGCTATCCCCATTTCAAACAAGTATGCTGCTTTGGAAAATGAAGGGGGTGATGGATTCTGAGGGGAATGCAGTACGAATAACCAAGTTTCTGGTATCAGGACAGGCTCTAATGTAATGATGGGTACGTCAGGTTCCAAGCAATCAATTGTGATTGGGGATTCTCTAGTTAGAAATACAGACAGTTGATTCTGTGGCCAGCAGTGGAAAAATCAGAATGAACAAAGAACAAAGAAAACTTGCAGCCCAGAAACAGGTCCTTCAGCCCTGCAAGCCTAAGCCGATCAAAATCCACTGTATAAACCTATCGCCCAATTCCTAACTATCTGTATCCCTCTGCTCCCCACCTACTCATGCATCTGTCCAGATACACCTTAAATGAATCTACCATGCCTGCCACTACTACCTGTGCTGGCAAAGCATTCCAGGCACCTACCAAACTGTGTAAAGTACTTTCCATATGTATCCCCCTTAAACTTCTCTCCTCTCACCTTGAACGCGTGACCTCTCGTTATTGAATCCCTCATCCTGGGAAAAAACTTATCTCTATCCACCCTGTCTATACCCTTCATGATTTTGTAGACCTCAATCAAGTCCCACCTCAATCTCCTTTTTTTCTAATAAAAACAATCCTAACCTACCCAACCCCTCTTCATAGCTGGCACCTTCTATACCAGGCAACATCCTCTGCACCCTCTCCAAAGTGCCCATGTCCTTTTGGTAATGTGATGACCAGAACTGTACACAATAATCAAAATGCGGCCGAGCCAAAGTCTTGAACAATCTTAACACGACCTGCCAGCTTTTATACTCAATACCCTGTCCGAAGAAGGCAAGCATACCAAATGCCTTCTGGATCACCCTGTCCACCTGTGCAGCCACCTTCAGGGTACGATGGACCTGAATTCTCAGATTTCTCTGCTCATCAACTTTTCCCAAGGCTCTTCCATTTACAGTATAATTGGCTCTAGAATTAGACTTCCCAAAATGCATCACCTCACATTTGCCTTGATTGAACTCCCTCAGCCACTTCTCTGCTCAACTCTCCAGTCTACCTGTATTCTCCTGTATTCTTTGACAGTCTCCTACACTTTCTGCTAGTCCACCAATCTTTGTTATCTGCAAACTCACTAATCAGACCAACAATGCCCTCTTCCAAATCATTTATGTATAATACAAGCAACAGTGGCCCCAGCACTAATCTCTCTGGAACACCACTGGTCACCTTTCTCCATTTTGAGAAACTCCCTTCAGCTGCTACTCTGTCTTCTGTTGCTCAACCAGTTCTTTATCCAGCTCGCTGCACACCATGTGACTTCACTTTCTCCGTTAGTGTACCATGGGGTACCTTAGCAAACGCCTTACTAAAGTCCATGTGTATGGCATCTACAGCCCTTCATTCATCTTCTGAGAAATAAGAAGGGTGCAGTTACAAATAGATAAACAGATTATGGAAAGATGTAGAGGCAACAGGGTGGTGGGGATGGAAATTTTTAATTTTCCCAGCATTGACTGGGATACACTTAATGTCAGAATGCTGTGTTGCCTCCCTGGTGCCAGGATCAAGTATATCTCGGAGAGGGTGCAGAATGTCCTCAAACGGGTGAGGGACCAGCAGGAGGTCATTGTGCACATTTGAACCAATAACATAGGCAGGGAAAAGGATGAGATTCTGTAGGGAGAATATAGAAAGCTAGGCAGGAATTTAAAAAGGAGGTCCTCAAGAGGAGTAATATCTGGATTACTCCCAGTGCTACAACCTAATGAGGGTTGTGAGGAGCTGGTGTATGGGAGAAGGATTCACATTTTTGAATCATTGAAATCTCTTCTGGGATAGAAGTGATCTGCACAAGAAGGATGGATTGCACCTGAATTGGAAGGGTCTAATATACTGGCAGGGTGATTTGCTGAAGCTTTCGGGAGGATTTAAACAAGGCGGGGTGGGACCCATGGAGGTCATGAAGAAGGAAATTAATCTGAGACTTGTACAGTTGAGAAAAGGAACGAGTCAAACAGTAGGGCAGGCAGGGACAAAGCAGAGAACAAGGTAGAACTGATAAGTTAAACTACATTTATTTCAATCCAAGGGGCCTAACAGGGAAGGCAGATGAACTCAGGGCATGGTTAGCAATTACAGAAACGTGACTCAAGGATGGACAGGACTAGCAGTTTAATGTTCAAGGATGCAAATGGTATAGGAAGGATAGAAAGGGAGGCAAGAGAGGAGGGGGAGTGGTGTTTTTTGATTCGGGAGGATATTCCTGGAAGTACATCCAGGGAAGTTATTTGGGTAGAACTGAAAAATAAGGAAGGGCTGGTCACCTTATTGGGATTGTATTCTTGACCCCCTAATACTCAGCGGTAAACTGAGAAACAAATTAGTAAGGAAGTTTCAGTTATCTAAGAATAATAGAGTGGTTATGGTAGGAGATTTTAACTTGCCAAACCTTGAATGGGGCTGCTGTAGTGTTAAGGGTTTAGATGGAAAGGAATTTGTTGTGTGTGTATAAGAAAATATTCTGATTCAGTGTGTGGATGTACCTTCTAGAGAAGGTACAAAATGTGACCTACTCTTGGGAAATCAGGCAGGGCAGGGAACTGTAGACTGGTAGCCTGACATTGGTGGTGGGCAAGTTCTTGGAGGGAATCCTGAGGGACAGGATTTACATGTATTTAGGAAGGCAAGGACTGATTAGGTGTAATCAGCATGGGAAATCATGTCTTGCGAACTTGATTTGAGTTTTTTGAAGAAGTAACAAAGAGGATTGATGAAGGCAGAGCTGTGGATATTGTCTGTATGGACTTAAGTCAGGCATTTGACAACATTCCTCATGGGAGAGTGGTAGGCAAGGTTAGAACTCATGGAATACAGGGAGAATAGCTGTTGTTTTTCAGACTGGAGACCTGTGACTGCTGAAGTGCCACAAAGAATTAGTGCTGGGTCCACTACTTTTTGTCATTTATGTTAATGTCTTGGATGTGAACATAGGAGGTATAGTTAGTAAATTTACAGATGTCACGAAAATTGAAGGTGTAGTAGACAGCAAAGAAGGTTACCTCAGATTGGTCAGATGGGCCAGTGGGCTGAGTGGCAGCAGATGGAGTTTAATTTAGATGAATGCGAGGTGCTGCATTTTGGGAAAGCAAATCTTAGCAGGACTTATACCCATAATTTTGTGGTCCTGGGGCGTGTTGTTGAACAAAGAGACCTTGTTCATAGCACCTTGAAAGTAGAGTTGCAGGTAAATAGGATAGTGAAGAAGGCATTTGGTATGTTTTTCTTTATTGGTCAGAGTATTGAATATAGGAATTGGGAGGTCATGTTGTGGCTGTACAGGTCATTGATTCGACCATTTTTGGAATCTTGCTTGCAATTCTGGTCTTCCTATTGGAAGGATGTTGTGAAACTTGAAAGGGTTCAGAAAGGATTTCCAAGGATATTGCCAAGATTGGAGGATATGTGCTATAGGGGTGGCTGAACAGGCTGGGGCTGTTTTCCCTGGAATGTCGGCGGTTGAGGGGTGACCTTATAGCAGTTTATAAAATCATGAGGGGCATGGATAGGGTAAATAGACAAGGTCTTTTCCCTGGTGCGTGGGAGTCCAGAACTAGAGGGCATAGGTTTACAGTGAGAGGAGAAAGATATAAAAGCGATATAAGGGGTAACTTTTTCACGCAGAAGGCAGTGTCCAGAGGAAGTGGTGGAGGCTGGTACAATTGCAGCATTTAAAAGACATTTGGATGGGTATATGAATAGGAAGGGTTTGGAGAGATTTGGGCCACATGCTGGTAAATGGGACTAGATTAGGTTCGGATAAGATTGGACCAAAGGATCTGTTTCCATGCTGTACATCTCCATGACTCAAGTTCATAACCCCACACTTTCCCACATTGCATTCCATCTGCCATTTCTTTGCCAATTCTCCTCATCTGTCCAAGTCATTCTGCAGTCTCCCGACTTCCCCAGTGCTACGTGTCCCTTCACGTACCTTTCTGTCATCTGCAAACTTAGCAACAATGCCCTCAGTTGTGAACAGTTGGGGTCCCAACATTGGCCTCTGCAGTACTCCACTAGTCACCAACTGCAATCTGAAAATGATCTCTTTATCCCCACCTCTGTCAGTCAGCCAATCATCTATCCATTGTCAGCACCCAAAGACCACGGATTCTAATATTAATTAACAGCCTCATGTAGGGCGGTTGCCTTCCGAAAAACCAATAAGATATCATCCACTCCTTTACCTAACTTGCTCAAAGAACAAAAGGGAAGTGCTGCACAGGAACAGGACCTTTGGTCGGCCCTCCACACCTGTGCTGATCATCGTGCCCTAACTAAACTAAAAAAAAACTTTTGCCCTTGTTCTGTCTGTATTCCTCTCTACCCTCCCTATTCATATAACCATCCCATTGCCTCTTAAATGTTGGCAACGTGCCTGCCTTCGTGTGAAAGTTTCCCCTTGCACATCTCCTCCCTTAAACTTTGCCCCTTTCACCTTGAACCTGTGCCCCCTTGTACTTGAAATTTCAACCATGGAGAAAAGCCTTGGACTATTCACCATATCTATGCCTCTCATAATTTTGTAGACCCCTATTAGGTCTTCTCTCAGCCGCTGCCTTTCCAGTAATTGTTATTCTAGCCTTTTTAACCTTTCTTCCTAGTCAATGCCTTCGAGATCAGACCTGGTGAACCTTCTCTGCACTAACTCCAAAGCTTCCACGTCCTCCTGGTAGTATGGTGACCAAAACTGTACACAAAACTCCAAAAGCAGCCCAATAAGCTGTAACATGGTTTACTAACTCCTGTACTCCATGCCCTGTGATGAAGGCAAGTATGCCATATGCCTCCTTAATCACCTTGGCCACCTGTGTTGCCACTTTTATGGAACTGTGGAGCTGCACAACCAGATCCATCTGTATATTATTGTTCGGAAGGGTTCTTCTGTTTTTAGTATAATTTACGTCGTATTGTATCATTTCACAGTCGTCTGGATTACCAGCAACTCTACCAATCTTCATGATCATCAATGAACTTAGTAATCAGACCACCCTTGTTTTCCTCCAGATCATTTATATATGCTCCAAGCAACAGAGGACCTAAGATTGATCCCTGTGGAACACCACAAATTCCTGGTCTCCATTCTGAAAAACATCCTTTCACCGCTACCCTCGGTCTTCTTTGACCAAGCCCGTTATTTTATCCATCTAGCCAGCCCATCCGGAATCCCATGTGATTTTAGTTTTTGTACCAATCTGCCATGTGGGACTTTATCAAATGCCTTACTAAAGTCCATATAAACTACATCCACAATCCACAACACCATGCTGCCTGTCACTTGCTAGTCCATTTCCTTTGAAACGTGCATGTAAATGTGCATATGAAATGGACATACCTCAGTATGTCCCTTTCCAAGAGCTTCTCCACCACAGACGTCAGGATTTCCGGGATTATCCCTGTTTCTTGAATAACGGAGTAGCAATGACTAATCTCCAGTCTTCTGGAACCTCACCTGTGGTCAAAAGAGGATCTGATGATACCTGTTAATGCCCCAACTACTACTGCTCTTGCCTCTTGTAATAACCTGGGGATCGATCCCATCTGGCCCTGGGGATTTGTCCACCTTAATGCAAATTAGGATACACAAAACTTCCCCACTCACGATATTAACATCCTCCAGGGTATTCACAGACCCATCCCTGACCTGAGTCGGAAGTCCATCTTCTTGGTGAATACCAAAACAAAGTGCTCATTAAGAATCTCTCCCACTTCCTGTGCCTCCATGTATAACCTCCCACCTTTGTCCTTTAGTGGGCCTACTCTTTCCCTTGTTAACCTCTTTCTTCTAATGTATGTATTCAATGACTTTGTTGGTTTGTAGCTGCCTATACCTATCGTAGTCTTCCTTTTGATTTCGTTTACGATTTCCCTTGTCATCCATGGTTCTTGAATCCAGCCGTTCCATTTTTTTCAGTTTTGCAGGACGTCTATGTCTTGCACTTTAATCAAATGGTCTTTAAAAGCCATACATCATTTTGCCAATAAATACGTTCTCCCAATCCACGTTCCCCAGTTCCAGTCTAATCCTGTCTGTGGTTAGCACTGTTGTCTCACAGTGCCAGGGACCCGGTTCGATTCCAGCCTCGAGTAACTGTCTGTGTGGAGTATGCACGTTTTCCCTGTGTCTGCATGGGTTTCCTCTGGGTGCTCCAGTTTCCTCCCACAATCCAAACAGGTGCAGGTTAGGTGAATTGGCCATGCTAAATTGTCCATAGTGTTCAAGGATGTTTAGTTAGGTGCATTATTCAGGGATAAATGTAGTGGTGTGGGGATTAAGTATGGGTAGGTTGCTCTTTGGAGGGTCAGTGTGGACTTGTTGGGCCAAAGGGCCTGTTTCCACACTGTAGGATTCTATGATAATTGGCCCTTGCCCAATTAAGCATCCTCACCTGAAGGCCACTCTTATCTTTGTCCATGACTAATTGGAATCTTATGGAATTATGGTCACTAAGGCCAAAATGCTCTCCTCTTGAAACATCGATCACCTGTTCTGTCTCATTCCCTAATATCAAGTCTGGTATGGCCTCCTCTCTGGTCTCAAAAAAATCCTCCTGAACACATCTCCAAGGGAGTCCCAATCAATAAGAGGAAAGTTGAAGTCACCCAACATATCCATCCTGCTATTTTCACATTTTTCCAGTATCTGACTACATGTGTGTTCCTCTCTCTCCTGTGGGCTGTTGAGGTCTATAGAAAACTCCCGACCTTGTGATTTCACTCTTGCTATTCCTGAGCTCCACACACACTGCCTCACCGCAAGATCCCTCTGATGTGTCCTCCCTCAACATTGCTGTGATGTGATCCTAATCAGCAATGCGACTTCCCCATCCCTTGTTGTTTCCCCACCTGTCCCACCTAGAGTAGCGATATCCTGGAATTATAAGTTGCCAGTCTTGTCCCTCCTTTTAATTATGTCTCCGTAATAGCAATAACATCAGAATTCCATGCAGTAATCCATGCTCTTAGTTCATCGGTCTTACCTGATATACTACTTGCATTGAAGTAAATCTAGACTACAGTCCCTCTGATCCTGTGACTTCTCTCTGCCTGTTCTTACTCTGCACTATGCATATTTCAGTCTCACTTTTGTCCCCAGCCCCTGCCCGTACTGCCCTGTTCAAGTTCCCATCCCTCTCCCACACTAGTTTAAACCCACTCGAAGCATTCTAGCAAACCTCCTTCCCAGGATATTGATGCCCCTCCAATTCAGGTGCAACCTGTCCTTCTTGTACAGGTCTCGCCTTCCCCCAAAAACATCCCAATGATCTTTCTATGTGTACCCTCGTGCTACATCAACTTTGTAGCCACATGTTCACCTCTGTTCCTAGCCTTACTAGCCCATGGCATTTATAGTACTGCTGAGATTACCACTCTGGTAGTTCTGCGTTTTAGCTCCCCACCTCTTCCTCCTTCCTACCTATATAATTTGTGCCAAAGTGGGCAATGACTTCTTTTTCTTTTCTATCCTCTTTCAGGATGTCCTGCATCTGCTCAGAGACATCCAGGACCCTGGCAGCAGAGAGGCAACACAGCGAATCTTATTCATGGCCACAGAACTGCCTGTCTGTGCTCCTGACTATTGAGTCACCAATCACTATTGCTCGCTTGGATTTTGCCCCACCTTTCTCTACAGCAGAACTGGTTGTGGTGCCACAGGCCTGCTGTGGCTTGTACTGTCAAATCAAAGGTCATTCCTTGATCTGCTGTTCAGATATTTACACTCAATTCACGCTATTTGTACTTGTTTTGACACTCTTAATTACCTTACACAAATCCTTCTGCCTATAAATTCTGTGCCTGTGCACTTCCCTCCCCTTAGCTTGTGATTTTAAATAAACCTGTTGGACTATAACCTAGATTAGGTAACTTACAGTATGGAAACAGGCCCTACAGCCCAACAAGTCCACACCGACCCTCCGAAGAGCAATCCATCCAGAGCCATTCCCCTACATTTACCCCTTCACCTAACACTACAGGCAATTTAGCATGGCCAATTCACCTAACCTGCACAATTTTGGACTGTGGGAGGAAACCGGAGCATCCGGAGGAAACCCATGGAGACATGGGGAGAATGTGCAAACTTCACACAGACAGTTGTCTGAGGTGGGAATTGAACCCGGGTCTCTGGCGTTGTGAAGCAGCAGTGCTAGCCCATAACCTGGTGTCGTTTGACTTCTGACTTGACTTATTACTTTCTCAAAGAATTCTGACAGATTTGTACAGGCATTACTTTACCATGCACTTCCAAGTGTTCTGAAATCTCATCCTTAATAATGAACTGTAAAATCTCACCAAGCACCAAGGTCAGGCTAACTAGCCTGTAGTTTCCCGGACCCAAAACGTTAACTTTGATTTCACAGATACTTGCTGAGCTTTTCCAGCAACATCAGTTTTTGTTTCTGATTTAGAGCTTCCAGTTTCAACTTCTGTCCTCCTCCTCCTCTCTTTCCCTCCCTTCCCACCCAATATTACTTAATTAGCTACCTTCTGCTAGTGTTTAACTTTCCAAACCTCTAGCTTCCCACAGATCATCTTCAGATCGTATGATTGTTCTTTTTTGTGTTGCTGTACCCGACATCCCTGGTTGCCTCCTCCTTTCCGTAGTACAACCAGAAATTTTTCCCATCCTCCATCTTGGATTACCCAGAATCCTTTGTCTAAATAAACTTTTTTTAGATTAGATTCCCTACAATGTGGAAATGGGCCCTTCGGCCCAACCAGTCCACACTGACCCTCCGAAGAGTAACCCACCCAGACCCATTTCCCTCTGGCTAATGCACCTCACACTTTGGGCAATTTAGATTACTTACAGTGTGGAAACAGGCCCTTCGGCCCAACAAGTCCACACCGCCCCGCCGAAGCGCAACCCACCCATACCCTTACATTTACCCCTTACCTAACACTACGGGCAATTTAGCATGGCCAATTCACCTGACCTGCACATCTTTGGACTGTGGGAGGAAACCGGAGCACCCGGAGGAAACCCACGCAGACACGGGGAGAATGTGCAAACTCCACACAGTCAGTCGCCTGAGGCGGGAATTGAACCCGGGTCTCTGGCGCTGTGAGGCAGCAGTGCTAACCACTGTGCCACCGTGCCGCCCACAATTTAGCAATTTAGCATGACCAATTCACTTGACCTGCACATCTTTGGACTGTGGGTATTTTAGGTGCTGGAGGTGATTTCCTCAAATTCCAGGAGCAGCAATTACTGTTTTATATGCTGTTGCTTTGTTTTGGAACTATGGGGGAAAAAAAGTCAGAGCAACAGCAGTTTTAAAAGGGAGAAGAATAGACAAAGCAAGCACATGGTGAGGTCGGTGCAGGAGAGAGAGAAAGAAACTGACACAGCCTTTGCTGTTTGAATTCATGGATCGCGTCTGGGAAAATTAACAAACAGTGAAATTTCACAGCACAGAAGCAGATAAGTGTATTGTTTTAAGTGTGACCTGCAGAAAGTCTGCAGTAGTGAGTAGAGTGGGTTCTTTCTTGATATGTTTTTGGAGATATGGCTCTTGATTAAACTTAAAGTGGGCGGTACAGTGACAGTGGTTAGCACTGCTGCCTCACGCCGCCAGAGACCCAGGTTCAATTCCCGCCTCAGGCAACTGACTGTGTGGAGTTTGCACATTCTCCCCGTGTCTGCATGTGTTTCTTCCGGGTGCTCCGGTTTACTCCCACAGTCCAATAATGTGCAGGTTAGGTGAATTGGCAATGCTAAATTGCCCGTAGTGTTAGGTGCAGGGGTAAATGTAGGGGAATGGGTCTGGGTGGGTTGCGCTTCGCCGGGTTGGTGTGGACTTGTTAAGCCGAAGGGCCTGTTTCCACACTGTAAGTAATCTCTGGAGAAAGTGAGGACTGCAGATGCTGGAGATCAGAGCTGAGAAATGTGTCGCTGGAAAAGCGCAGCAGGTCAGGCAGCATCCAAGGAGCAGGAGAATTGACGTTTCGGGCATAAGCCCATTCCTGAAGAAGGGCTTATGCCCGAAACGTCGATTCTCCTGCTCCTTGTATGTTGCCTGACCTGCTGCGCTTTTCCAGCAACATATCTTTCAGCATATAAGTAATCTCATCTAATCTTAAAAATATAAGCCATAACTATTAATTTAACCTGAGGCAGTGTTTGTGGAGGAATAAGATGGTGTTATTTTCTGGGTCTCTGGATTATGAAGAGGCAAAATGGCCTTTAGTAGAGTGAAATGTGCTTCTTGTCAGATGTGGGAGTTTAAGGATTACAGTGGATTATATCTGCCATAAATGCTATTGGTTGCGAATCTTATCAGATCGGTTGGAGAGACAATTAGAAGCAATAAGGAATTTGCAACAACAACAGTATGTGATGGATGGCAGGTATAGGAACGGGGGAAAGTCTCAGATACAGTCACATAGATGGGTTAACACTAGGAAAGGTAAGAGAGGTAGGCAGCTAGTGCAGGATTGGGGGGGACCCAGAGAGATAGTGAAGAAAGAGATCAATTTGAGACCAATACAGTTGAGAGCAGGAGCAAGTCAAACAGTCAGGGCAGGCAGGACTAATAAATTAAACCGCATTTATTTCAATGCAAGGGGCCTAACAAGGAAGGCAGATGAACTCAGGGCATGGTTAGGAACATGGGACTGGGATATCATAGCAATTACAGGCACATGGCTCAGGGATGGGCAGGACTGGCAGCTTAATGTTCCAGGATACAAATGCTACAGGAAGGATAGAAAGGGAAGCAAGAGAGGAGGGGGAGTGGAGTTTAGATGACAGATAGCATTACAGCTGTGCTGAGGGCCGATATTCCTGGAAATAAATCCAGGGAAGTTATTTGGGTGGAACTGAGAAATAAGAAAGGGATGATAGCCTTATTGGGATTGTATTATAGACCTCCTAATAGTGAGCGGGAAATTGAGAAACAAATTTGTAAGAAGATCTCAGATGTCTGTAAGAATAATAGGGTAGTTATGGTAGGGGATTTTAATTTTGCAAACATAGACTGGGACTGCCATAGTGTGAAGGGTTTAGATGGAGAGGAGCTGAAAATGTATTGCTGGAAAAGCGCAGCAGGTCAGGCAGCATCCAAGGAACAGGAGAATCGACGTTTCGGGCATAAGCCCTTCTTCAGGAATTAGATGGAGAGGAATTTGTTAAGTGTGCACAAGAAAATGTTCAGATTCAGTATGTGGATGTAGAGAAGGTGCAAAACTTGACGTACTCTTGGGAAATAAGGCAGGGCAGGTGACTGAGGTGTCAGTGGGAGAGCACTTTCAGTCCAGTGACCATAATTCTATTATATTTAAAATACTGATGGAAAAGAATAGACCAGATCTAAAAGGTGACTCAGTGGTTAGCACTGCTTCCTTACAGCACCAGGGTCCCAGGTTCAATTCCAGACTCAGGCGATTGTCTGTGTGGAGTTTGCACATTCTCCCCGTGTCTGCATGGGTTTCCTCCCACAATCCAAAAATGTGCAGGTAAGGAGAATTGGACATGCTAAATTGCCCATAGTGTTAGGTGCACTAGTCAGAGGGAAATGGGTCTGGATGGGTTACTCTTCAGAGAGTCGGTGTAGTCTTGTTGGGCCGAAGGGCCTGTTTCCACACTAAGTAATCTAATTAATCAAATTGGAGAAAGGCCAACGTTGACGGTATTAGGCAAGAACATTCGAAAGCTGACAGGGGGGAGATGTTCGCAGGTAAAGGTACGGCTGGAAAATGGGATGCCTTAAGAAATGAGATAACGAGAATCCAGAGAAAGTATATTCCTGTTAAGGTGAAAGGAATGGCAGGTAGTTATTGGGAGTGTTGGATGATGAAAGAAATTGAGGGTTTGGTTAAGAAAAAGAAAGGAAGCATATGTAAGGTATAGACAAGATAGATCGAGTGAATCCTTACAACAGTATAAAGGCAATAGGAGTATACTTAAGAGGGAAATTAGGAGGGCAAAAAGGGGACATGAGAGAGCTTTGGCAAATAGAATTGAGGAGAATCCAAAGGGTTTTTACAAATATGTTAAGGACAAAAGGGTAACTAGGGAGAGAATAGGGCCCCTCAAAGATCAGCAAGGTTGCCCTTGTGTGGAGCCACAGAGAATGAGGGAGATACTAAACGAGTGTTTTGCATCAGTATTTGCTTTGGAAAAGGATATGGAAGATATAGATTGTCGGCAATAGATGGTGACACCTTGCAAAATGTCCAAATTATAGAGGAAGAAGTGCTGGATGTCTTGATATGCATAAAGTTGGATAAATCCCCAGGACCTGATCAGGTGGTCCCAAGAACTGTATGGGAAGCAAGAGAAGTGATTGCTGGGCCTCTTGCTGAGATATTTGTATCATCAGTAGTCACAGGTGAGGCGCCAGAAGACTGGAGGTTGGCTAACGTGGTGCCACTGTTTAAGAAGGGTAGTAAGGGCAAGCCAGGGAACTATAGACCAGTGAGCCTGATGTTGGAGGGTTGTTGGAGGGAATCCTGAGGGACAGGATGTACATGTATTTGGGAAGGCACGGACAGATTAGGGATAGTCAACATGGCTTTGTGCGTAGGAGATCATGTTTCACAAGCTTGATTGAGGTTTTTGAGGAAGTAATAAACAGGATTGATGAGGCAGAGCGGTAGATGTGATCTATACGGATTTCAGTAAGGCGTTTGACATGATTCCCCACGGGGGATTGATTAGCAAGGTTAGATCTCATGGAATACAGGGAGAACTAACCATTTGGATACAGAACTGGCTCAAAGGTAGAAGACAGAGGGTGGCGGTGGAAGGTAGTTTTTCAGACTGGAGGCCTGTGACCAGTGGAGTGCCACAGGGATAGGTGCTGGGTCCTCTATGTTTTGTCATTTACATAAATGATTTGTCTGCGAGCATAAGAGGTACAGTTAGTCAGTTTGCAGATTACACCAAAATTGAGGGTGTAGTGGACAGCGAAGAGGGTTATCTCAGATTACAACAGGATCTTGACCAGATGGACCAATGGGCAGAGAAGTGGCAGATGGAGTTTAATTTGGATAAATGCAAGGTGCTGCATTTTGGGAAAGCAAATCTTAGCAGGACTTATAAACTTAATGGTAAGGTCTTGGGGAGTGTTGCTGAACAAAGAGACCTTGGAGTGCAGGTTCATAGCTCCTTGAAAGTGGAGTTGCAGGTAGATAGCATAGTGAAGCAGACATTTGGTATGCTTTCCTTTATTGGTCAGAGTATTGAGTACAGGAGTTGAGAGGTCATGTTGCGGCTGTACAGGACATTGGTTAGGCCACTGTTGGAATATTGCATGCAGTTCTAGTCTCCTTCCTATCGGGGAAATGTTGTGAAACTTGAAAGGGTTCAGAAAAGATTTACAAGGATGTTGCCAGGGTTGGAGGATTTGGGCTATAGGGAGAGGCTGAACAGGCTGGGGCTTTTTTCCCTGGAGCTTCGGAGGCTGAGGGGTGACCTTAGAGATTTACAAAATTATGAGGGGCATGGATAGGGTAAATAGGCAAAGTCTTTTTCCTGGGGTCAGGGAGTCCAGAACTAGAGGGCATAGGTTTAGGGTGAGAGGGGAAAGATATCAAAGAGACCTAAGGGGCAACCTTTTCACACAGAGGGTGATAGGTGTATGGAATGAGCTACCAGAGGAAGTGGTGGAGGCTGGTACAATTGCAACATTTAAGAGGCATTTGGATGGGTATATGAATTGGAGGGATATGGGCTGAGTGCTGGCAGGTGGGACTAGATTGGGTTGGGATATCTGATCGGCGTGGACAGGTTGGACCGAAGGGTCTGTTTCTACGCTGTACATCATATGAAGCTAATCTAGTACTCTTCTTTAGGGCGAAGGAACCCGAGGGGGGGGAATCATTTATAGAGGTTTATAAGATCAGGAGAGGCATGGATAGGTGAATGCACTCGGTCTTTTTTCCAGAGTTTGGAAATTGAGGACTTGAGGGAGTCAGTTTAAGGTGAGAGTGGAAAGAATAAAAGGGAACCTGAGGAGCAACATTTTTTACACAGAGGATGGTACGGATTTGGAATGAGCTGCCAGCAGAAGTGGTTGAGGCAGTTAAATTAACAACATTTAAAAAACATTTGGACAAATACATGGATAGAAAAGGATTATAAGGATGTGAGCCAAAGAGAAGGAAATGGATAAACATTTGGTCATCATGGACCAAGTTGGGCCAAAGGGCTTGTCTCTGTGCTGTAGCACTCTGACTCAAAGTTCCTGCCACTACTGTTCCACTGCCTTCCCATTCCAAGCAACTCTGGCCGGCTCCCCCATCTTTGTAGTTATCTTTACTCAATTGAAATTCTGTCCCAAGTAGTTCTCATATGAAGCTTGTTTTGGCAGCGCGGTTTGGTTATAACGTTGCTGAAGAGTTAAGGGAGTGGTATTTTTGAGAACACTTAGTCTGTTTGCAATAGCGCAATTCTAGCGGTGATTATTTCACATGCTTTGTTCTGTGCATGCACTGATGTCAGCTACCATTAGAGTACGTGGGAGTACTTTATGTTAAGCAGCTTTCATCTACCTCTGAGACAAGAATATTCTTGTATAATCCCTGTAGAACTACATTACTCTTATACATACCATTTGGTTTTCTAATTTGTTCTTGTACCTGCATATCGCACAATCTAAACCAACCCCCAAGAAATAGTCAGAAGACCATCAACCCCTCTTCGCTTCATTCTGACTAATGCTGGGAGGCCTGAATATAACTCCTGTCAGGGTCCTTTCTCTTTTGTGGATCGTCAACTCTACCCACAGATTCTATGGCCTCCAACTCTATAACACTTAATGAGCTTAATTTCATTTCTTACCAAAAAAGTCACCCCACCATCTGACTATCCTTTCAATAGGAGGCATATCCTTGGATATTTAGCTCCCAGCCCTGATCACCTTGCAGCCACATCTCTGTGATAGCCAAAGTCTGCCTGCCAATTTCAATCTATACTGCAAGTTTATTTACGTTGTTTTGTAGGCTGTGTGCATTTAAGTACAACACCCTCAGTCCTGCATTGACTGCCCCCTTATAGGTCATAAAATCCTGCAACATGGAAGCAGGCCAGTCGGTCCATCGAGTCCACGTTGACTGTACAAACAGCATCCCAAAAAAACCCTTCGGAAGAGTAACCCACCCAAACCCACAGTGCCAGGTGCCCAAGTTTGATTCCAGCCTTGGGCGACTGTATTTGTGGAATTGCACATTCTCCCTGTGTCTGTGTGAGTTTCCTCCGGGTGCTGTGATTTCCTCCCACAATCCAAAGATGTGCATGGTAGGTGAATTGGGCAAGCTGAATTGCCCATAGTGTTTGCGGATGTGTAGGTTATTTGCATTAGTCAGGGGTAAAGATAGAGTAATAGGGTAGGGGAATGGGCCTCGGTCAGTTACTCTTCAGAGGGTCGGTGTGGACTTGGTGGGCTGAATGGCCTGTTTCCACACTGCAGGGATTCTGTGATTCACCCTTCTGTCCCTGACCACTGACCCGATTGTTAATCTAAATGGTGTGACTGCCTCCTGAAAAACTGTGTCCAGGTAACTCTTTCCACCTCCCTGATGTGTCACAGGGTTCAAAGCTGACTCCAGCTCATCAACTGAGTTTGAGTTTGTCAAACACCTAATACTTGATACAGATGTGGTCGCTGTGAACCACAATGAGGTCCACAAGCGGTCTCATCGTACAGGTAAAATACATCACCTGGCCCTGTACTCACTTTTATTCACTTAGATCTTAATTTGATTTTTAAAAAATTTCTTTCTTGTCTTTTAATTTGGAACCTGTAAATATTACCCCCCCATTCATCTTCACTCTGATAGCGACCTAAATTAGTAGCTATCACCAACCATTGAACTTAGTTTACCTGTGATGTCACTGCTTTGTGCTGTGCCTCAATCCTATACTTCACTGAATCCTGTTTTTAAAATAACTTTCAAGGTATGATCCTGAAAACCGGGGGTGCAAGTAAAAATCACTCCTTCCCCTCCACAAAATTCCCCAAATTATATTGTCAAACAGGCAGTGTCTTACTCTGGATATGATCTCTCTTTTGTGACCATGCAAAGCTTACTGAGGTGTTCTCTTTGCTACTTTCCAATCAGATAGAATCTTTCCAGAATCTCGAACTTTTGAAAATTAACACCAAAGCTTCTGTTACCTCATTAGCCCCTCTGTTAGACCGTAGGAAGAAGTCCATTGAGACCTGGGGGTAGCACGGTGGCTCAGCAGTTAGCGCTGCTGCCTTAACCCATGTTCAATTCCACCCTCTGGTGAGGAATTTCCACCCCTTCAGCATTAGATTCCTTAGGGTGTTTTGGTGTCCTCCCACAGTCCAAAGATGTGCAGGTTGGGTGGATTGGCCATGGGAAATGCATGAGTATAAGGATGGGGTAGATCTGGGTAGGATCCTGTTTGGGGAGTTAGTGTGGACTTATGTGGAATGGTCTGTTTCCACAATGTAGGGATTCTATGATGACTTATGAACCTGCACCTCCATTAGTTTGCTTAGCACAGTTTCTCTCCTGATCATAATTTCACCAAGTCTTTCCCTTGATTTGAAGATATTTGGTAGTTTTTTGTAACTTCTGTAATATACCAGAAGGTACTCGCTGTTTCTTTATTATCTGCTATTAACTTCCTGTTCTTTTCCTCTAGAGGACCACTTTTCTTTCTTTTGTTTCCTTTTCAGTTTCCAATGAAAAGCTCTTCCTCTTCTCTGATTTGTGTGTCTTGGTTCACCTTTTAGTCTCTGTATTCTTTGTATTCTGATGAGTCATCTGACCTGCCAACCAACTTTGTGAAATTGTTTCCTTTTTTCTTGAGTTTGATGTTTTCCTTAATGGTATGTGGGACGGTAGGTCTTTCCCTTAAAGTTTTTCATAGTGTTCTGAAATATATTTTTAAATGTCTTTTTCACTGCTTCTTTACTGATCTCTGTCTCTGAACATGATATCCCAGTTTATTTTAGCTGTCTTGCATATTACAAGAGGGAGATGTCAAGAGTGAGATGGAAGCATTTGGGGTCGATCTTGCATTGCAGTTAGGATATTAAATTATAATAGCAGAAAGTGGATCTCTTAGAAGTAAAGAAAAGCATAAAGATAAAGGTTCCCGCCCAAAATATGGACTGTCCTGCTGTTCTGATGCTGCTTGACCTGCTGTGCTTTTTCCAACTGCACATTAGATAGACCGCCCGCCCCCCCCCCCCCCCCCCCCCCCCCAACCCCACCTACATTCCTTGCACAGGACTGTAAAATATGGGGAGAAGTTTTAGGGAATAATTGTCAATGGACAATATAAGCCAGGATTGTCCCACAGAATGGAAATTTCTTTTCCTGTAGATGTCTGTCAGCAGGCTCTGGCTGTCTTCTACTATGCTGTTGCTGTTGACTTTTACAGTTTTTTTTTTAAGACTCTGCAGTTCAATCAATTAGAGGGCTATTGTCAGGCAGACTAGGGCAGCACAGTGGCTCAGTGGTTAGCACTGCTGCCTCACAGCACCAGGGTCCCAGGTTTGATTCCAGCCTTGAGCAACTGTCTGTGTGGAGTTTGCACATTCTCCCCATGTCTGCGTGGGTTTCGTCTGGGTGCTCTGGTTTCCTCCCACAGTCCAAAGATGTGCAGGTCAGGTGAATTGGCCGTGCTAAATTTCCCATAGTGTTAGGTGCATTAAAGGGGAAATGGGTCTGAGTGAGTTACTCTTCGGAGGGTCGGTGTTGACTGGTTGGGCCGAAGGGCCTGTTTCCACACTGTTGGGAATCTAATCTAATCAAATCTATACTTATACAAGTTGCATCTGCAGGCAAATAATGGTTCTCACATTTTAGAAATGAGGAGGTGCGACTTCTTCTCGAGTCATAAGTGTTTGCAATTCCCTCCCAGAGACCAGCTTGGTGATCGAATATATTCGAGCTGAGTTAAAACAACTTTTGATCGACTGGGATGTTTAGGGTTTTGGGACAATGCAGAGGAGAAAGTCAAGTTAAGACTACATCAGACATGATCTTATGAATATGTGGAGCAAGCTCAAGGAGCCACCTCCTACTCCTATTTCCCATTTTTGTTAGCTACCAAGACCAAAATGAATTTTTCAGTGACTTTAATCATTTGAATTGTTTTCTTTGACTGACTTTTTTTCAGCTATCCCAGGACTCTCCTCCAGCATTATCTCAAACTGCTATTCTACAACAGAAGAGTGAATTCCTTATGTCCATGAGTTCTCTGGCGCTATTCACTTTTCTACTGAATTGGTGCATGCATGTATTTGTTCTTTTGATGTACCTCTCCTCGCTTGGTGACATTTGAACCTGCACTGAAATTTGACAGGTTTATTGATCATCTCTTCCCTCTTACCTTGGATGATTTTTACCTTATTTTGATCTTCCTGGTAAATGCTGAAACAAGATTATTATTGAATCTTCCAATCATTGTACTGTACTAACTGAGCCTGGTGAGGCTTGACTATTTTGTGTTCTTGTTTGTAAATGCTTCATACAGTTGAAAAGTTGGACCAATTCTCATTGGTGTTCAGAAGAATTAAAACTTAAGATTGTGAGGAGGCTTGATAGCATCCTGCTGAGAGAATGCATCTTTCCTCGGAGATTTGAAAGCTAGGGACATTTATTTCTAAATAAGGGATCTCCATTTAAATCATTAAGGAAGAAGAATTTATCCTGAGGGTCATAGAATCATAGACCTTTTGGTCCAACTTGGCCATGCTGACCAGATATCCTACATGGATCTAGTCCAATTTGCCAGCATTAGGCCCATATTCCTCTAAATCCTTACTATACATCTACCTGTCCAGATGCCTTTTTAAAAGTTGTAGTTGTGTATCTGCCTTCACCACTTCTTCTGGCAGCTCATTCCATACATGGACCACGGACCACTATCTGCTTCCACCTCACTCTTGACATCTCCCTCTTGTAATACACAAGACAGCTAAAATAAACTGGGATATTATGTTCAGAGAGAGATCAATAGAGAAGCAGTGACAGACATTTAAAAAGTTGCCCCTTGTTTCTCTCTCAAATCTTTCCCCTCTCATCCTAAACCTATCCCCTCTAGTTTTGGGGAAAATAGCTTGATGAATAACCCTATCCATGCCCTTAATGATTTTATAAATTTCTGTAAGATCATCCATCAGCCTCAGATGATCCAGGGAAATTAGTCCCAGCCTATTCAGCCTCTACCTATAGCTCTAACCCTGCCAACATCCTTGTAAATCTTTTCTGAGCCTTTTCAAGTTTCACAGCATCTTTGCTATGGCAGGGAGACTAGAATTGAACACTGATTCAGCCACTTTTTGGAACATGTGTCCTGTACAGCTGCAGCAAAACTTCCCAATTCTTGTAATCAGTACACTGACCAAAAAATGCAAGCATACCAAACACTGTACTGCCTTCCTAGAATACCTACAGTGTAGAAACAGGCCATTTGGCCCAACAAGTTAACAAGTTCCCAATGACCCTCTATAGAGTATCCCATTTCCCTACCCTATTACTCTAACTAATGCACTAACCTACACATACATGAACACTATGAGCAATTTAGCATGGCCAATTCACCTAACCTGCACATCTTTGAACAGTGGCAGGAAACCAGGGCATCCAGAAGAAATCCATGCAGAGACAGGGCAAATGTGTAAACTCCACACACACATTTGCCTGAGGCTGGAATCGAACCTGGTTCCCTGGTGCTGAGAGACAATAATGCTAACCACTGTGCCACTCTGAATCTGCCCACTATCCTGTCTACCAGTGACTCCACTTTCAAGGAACTATGAACCTATACTCCCAAGGTCTCTTCATTGAACAACACTCCCCAGAACCCCAAATTCTCCCTGATTTGCTCTACCAAACTGTAGCACCTCACACTTACCTAAATTTAAATGCAATTGCCACACTTCAGACCATTCGCCATCTGATCAAGGTCCCGTTATACTCTGTAATAACTTTCTTGGCTGGCCACAACACTAATTTTGATGTCATCTGCAAGCTTACTAACCACACGTCCTGCATTCATATTCAAATCATTTATATAAATGACAAAAAACAGTGGACCAGCACTGATCCTTGCAGTACACCACTGGTCACAGGCCTCCAGTCTGAAAAACAACAGTCCAACACCACCAGCCTCTGTCTCCTACCTTCGAGCTAGTTATGTATCCAAAGGGCCAGTTGTCTGTGTATTCCATGTAATCTAACCTTGCGACACATCTACCCTGTGGAACCTGACACTGACCAACGAAGATTTTCCAGAATGTGGTCAAGAATGGAGAACTTTGACAAAGATTGGATAAACTGGGATTTTCTTTAATGTTTAGATTAGATTCCCTACAGACCCTTCGACCCAACGGGTCCACACCGACTCTCCAGAGAGTATCCCACGCAGACCCATTCCCCCACCCTATATTAACTCCTGGCTAATGCACTATCACTATGGGCAATGTAGCATGGCCAGTTTACCTGACCTGCATATCCTTTAGACTATGGGAGGAAATCGGAGCACCTAGAGGAAACCCACGCAGACAGTCGCCCAAGGCGCGATTCAAACCCAGGTCCCTTGCACTGAGGTAGCAGTGCTAACCGTTGAGCCAGCATGCTGCCCAATCTTGGAAGATTTGTTGATGCAATCTGTGTTGTTATGCAGAGAGCATAGATTTGAATGTAATTTATACATTACATTCGAAGAGTTGAAGAGAAATCCTTTCACACAAGGAAAGATATAAAGGATCACTCTTTGAAAGCGTGGTTACGACTTGTTGCTTAGTTATGTACATTTGAAGTGCTAGAATTGACAGGGCTATGAATCTTGAGACGGAAGGTCAGGTAGCTGTTTTTCTGGTCTTCTGCTGTGACTCCATAGGTGGAAAGTAATGCTTCTTGGGAGGTATAAAAGGTGTGAGATGAAGGCCCTGTTGCTATCCCTAACTCGCCGATTTGGTCCCTTCTAAAGCATTTTGAGGACAGTCTTTCCATTACAAGGCCAACAGTGAGTTCTAAAAGACCATTTAAGGATCCTATATTGTATAAAAAGTAAAGGCATGCGCTTCAGTGTAGGCTACCCACCCAGTAAACAGTGGTGAGCATCTTTTTGGCTTGGCGAAGGTCCCCAGATACAACATTGGCAATGTGTGGCTTTGGATCATAATCTGCTAATGGAGCAGTTCGTAATATCTGTAGATGGGACAAGCTATTGCATAGTTTGGTATTTAGAAAGTGAGTGAACAGGGTAACTTATCTCTCTCATATCTCCAAAAGCTGCAGATTGAAGTTTAGTTAGATAAATAATGCAAGAACTAAAGTGTAAATTCACTCTTTTGTCAAATCAGATGAAGAAAGAACGTGAGGAAGAAAACATTATTTAGGTTGAAAAGAGAGATGGAGAAAACAGTATTAAGTTTAAAGCTCCAATTCAAATGATGAGTGAGAGAATGGATGAGAGCGCAGTTCTGTCACATCTGAGAGTGGGATTGGTCAGCTTTTAAGTTGGAAGATGGTGAACTGGTAACATCTGACTAGATCAGAATGAAAGTATGAGCAAAGTGGCCTGAGAGAAGACAGGTTGTTATTGGAAGTTGAAGCGTAGCAGAGAACATCTATGTAGGTCCTGCACCTGGATTTCTACAGGATCAATGAGCTAGAGTCCGGACAATTGGGCATATTCTTAATTTTTTGACTATTTAACAGTGTGAATTGCTGATCTTTTATTCTATGGACAAAACTGTTCATTTGTAAATGCCACTTTTCTTATTTTGCAACTGAAATTGTTTCACAAATAATCAGTGGAGAATATGATGAGATTTGTTTCATTTATACATGGGATGTCAGCATCATTGACAACAAGATCAATGTATGCTCCCCTTTGCTAATTCACCATGAAAAGGTGGCGATGAACTGTACTCTTGAATCATTATAGTACATATTCTCTCAGTACATGAACATTGGTAAGGAGACATTTGGATTACTGTATGTAGTTCTGGTCACACTATGAAAAAGAATATAATTCAACTAGAAAGATTGCAGAAAAGATTTACTGGGATGCTACCTGGACTAGAAGGTTTGAGTTATAAGGAGAGGCTGGAACTTCTTCCCTAGAGCATAGGAGACTGAGGGGTGACCTTATAGATATCTATAAAATCATGAGAAGCATAGATAAGCTAGACAGCCAACAGCCTTTCTCCATGATAGGGGTGTCCAAACCTCATGGGCATAGCTTTAAGGTGAGATAGGAGAGAAACAAAAGAGTCGGGAGAGACAATTCTTTTACACACATGGTGGATGAGTGTCTGGAACGAGCTGCCAGACATGGTGGTGGCGGCTACTACAATTTTGTCATATAAGAAACATTTGGACAGCTACATGGACAGGATGGATATGGAGGGATATGGACCAAACTGGGAAAAGGGTCTAGATTATTGTGAAAACTGGGTATATTGGACAAACTAGGCCAAGGGGCCCATTTCTGTGCTGTAAATTTCTATGCTGTTGCATTAGAAACTACTTGGATTTTGACCCAACAACAGTGAAGGAACTGTGACTTGTTTCCAAGTTGGGGTGACCCAAGAGGAACTTGCAGATGGTCATTTTCCTATTATTTGGTGACCTTAATCCCCTGTGATAGGTTGCATGTTTGGAAGGTTCATTTGAGTTGCTGCATTTTTTCGTGGTTAAGGCAGTGCAGGAAGAAGTGAATGGGTTGCTGACCATTTTGGCGATGGTGTCAAGTTTCTTGTGTTATTTGTGCTGCTGCTATCCAGACAAACAAAGGGCATTTCATCACGCCACTGACTATACCATTTAAGTGACAAGAGTTAGGTTTAAAATCTTTGCCCCAGAACATCCTGTTTCTCATTCCAGCACCATTTTCATTTAGCCCCCACTTTCTCTCCTGACCCCTCCCTTCCCATTTGATGGCTTACATTGCCTGTAACAGGCTTTGGGTGTAAATTATTCAATTGGAAACATGGATGATTAACTGGTGATAGTTAACAGATGGAAAAAATGTACATGGACAATTTCATGTTTTGAGGGAAATAACGTTCAGTTGTGTTTAAGAACACTTCTACTCTCCTCTGGGCAGGAGATCCGGGTTCAAATCCCACTGTTCGAGAGGTGTACCGTTATGCCCCTGATCATGTTGATGAAAGATGTTATCTCTGTCCTGCTCTGACCAGAGTTAGAATCAGAATCCCTACAGTGTGGAAACAGGCCCTTCGGCCTAACAAGTCCACACCGACCCTCCAAAGAGTATCCCACCCAGACCCATTCCCCTACCCTATTGCTCGGCATTTCCTCTGACTAATGCACTTAACCTACACATCCCTGAATACTGTGGGCAATTTAGTATAGCTAATTCACCTAACCTGCACAACTTTGAATTGTGAGAGGATACCCTAGCAGAAGAATGTGAAAACACCACACACCTGAGGATGGAATCGAACGTGGGCCCCTAGTGCTGTGAGGCAGCAGTACTAACCACTGAGTCACCAGTTAACGTTCTATTCAAGGTTGATTCCTACATCACCCAAGGTTTTGGTGATGAGACTTTAAATGATGGTAATAGCTTGAATACAATGTTGAGGGCAGATGGTTATATTCTGCCTTCTGGGAGAGGCCTTTGCTGGCCCTTCAGCTAAATCTGAACCTTGGCACAAAACAAAAATACTGTTTTCAGAAACCAACAGAAGTTAGGTTGTGTCCTCCATATCGTTGTTTTAGAGTCATAGAGTCCAACAGCACGGAAACAGGCCCTTTAGCCCAAATAGGTCCATGCTAATCCTATTTCCCTGCAGCTGGCCCATGTCCTTATAATCCTTTTCACCTCAACCACTTCCTCTGGCAGCTCATTCCATATGCATACCACCCTCTTTGTAAAAATAAAAGTTGCCTCTCATGTTCCCTTTTATTCTTTCCCCTCTAACATTAAATTGATGATCTCTCGTCCTCCATTCCCAACCCTGGGAAAAAGACTGAGTGTATTCACTCTATCCATGCCTCTCATGATCTTATACACCTCTATAAGGTCCCCTTTCGGTTTCCTATGGTCTGAAGAAAGTCCTAGTTTGTCCGACCCAACCTTGCTGTAAATCTACGGCAGTGAGCAGAGTGGGTTCTTCCTTGGTTGTGTTTTATTAAGATCTGTTTTTGGATTAAATTTTAAAAATATAAACCAAAAGTACTTTGTTAGCCTGGAGCAGTTTTTTTTTAAGAGCAATAAGATTATGCTATTTTCTGGGTGTATGGATTGTGAATAAATAAAGATGTCCTTTAGCAGAGTAATGTGTTTTTCTGTAGGATGTGGGAGTTTAGGGAGTCCGTGTCACTGATGACTATGTCTACAGGAAGTATCTTTAGTTGCAAATCCTATCAGATTACATGGATTGGTTGGGGCAGCAGTTAAGAGTCAATGAGGAATTTACAAGAACTCGAAGGTGTGATGGATGGCAGGAAGGGAGAAAAGCCGCAGATACAGTCAAGTAGATGGGCTAACTGCAGGAAAGGTAGGAGGGGTAGGCAGGTATAGCCATCTCAAGTATGCTATTTGAAAAATGTACGGCGTGATGGACTCTTAGAGAAATGTGGCACCAACAGCCAAGTTTCTGGTACCGAGAATGGCTCTAATGTAATGAGAGATAAATTGGGTTCCTAGCATTCGATTGTGATCGAAGACTCTCTAGTCAGAAGTACAGACAAATGCTTCTAGGGCCAGCAGCAAAAAATCAGAACAGTGTGTTGCCTCCCTGGTGGCAGGATCAAGGATATCTCAGAGAGGGCGCAGAATGTCCTCAAAGGGGAGAGGGACCAGCAGGAGGTTATTGTACACATTGGAACTAATGACATAGGAAGAGAAAAAGATGAGATTCTGAAGGGAAGATATAGAAAGTTAGGCAGACATATTATAAAGGAGGATCAGACGGGGTTTATTAAGGGCCGTAGATCATCCAATAATGTTAGAAGGGCTCTGAATATGATTCAAGCTTGTCATCAGGGAAAGATACCAGGAGTAGTGGTTTCATTAGACGCGGAAAAGGCATTTGATAGGGTTGAATGGTCATATTTGTTTTACACATTGGAGAGGTTTGGCGTTGGACAGGTGTTTACCAAATGGGTCTCAACATTGTATAGTGATCCCAAAGCAGTTGTGGTTACCAATGGATTAGGCTCGGATAGCTTCAGTGTGGGTAGGGGCTGCGGTCAGGGATGTCCCCTCTCGCCATTGTTATTCACGCTAATAATTGAACCACTAGCAGAAGCTATACGAGCTGATCCTAATATAGTGGCCCCAAGGATTGGTACAGGTAAACATATGCAGATGATGTTCTTCTATTCCTCAGTAACCCTTTGATGTCCATACCTCGCTTAATCCAAGTTATTAATACATTTAGTGCATTCTCAGGCTATAAAATTAATTTTTCAAAATCGGAGGCTATGCCAATGGGTGGCCTTGCTGTGATACCCCGCTTAGCGGACGGTTCCCTTTTTCCCTTTCGCTGGTCCCTGGAGGGTTTCTTATATTTAGGCATTTTTATACTCCAGTATTTGGTCAGTTGTATAAGGCTAATTTTGTGTATTTATTGGAAAGGATAAGGCAGGACCTCCAGCGATGGGGAGACCTGCCAATTTCCTGGTTGGGTAGAATAGCATTAATCAAAATGAATATCCTGCCCCGTCTCCTATATCCTATGAGAATGCTTCCGGTGATGCTGCCGAGGACGGCTTTATGTAAATTATACAGCTGGCTGAGTTCCTTTATCTGGAATCATAGGCGGCCCCTCATTAAGCTGAAGAAGCTACAGCTTCCACAGGCAAGGGGTGGATTGGACTTCCCAGATTTTAGGAAATATCAGTTAAGTTCCCTATTAAGTTACATAGCTGATTAGGTCTTGTCTGATCCACAATCAATCTGGTTGGACATCGAGGCTTCTCAAGTAAAATACCCACTTATTAACCTTTTATTCTCAGACAAGACGAAAATCATTACAGATCACTGTAAAAACCCTATAATACTAAATACAATCAAGGCTTGGAATATAATGCGGCAAAATGAGGGTAATTCACATAAAACATCCCCCCTATGCACCGATAGTGGGAGCATGGGGATTCCAACCGGGGTTAACAGATGCCACTTTTAAACTCTGGAAATCCAGGGGTATCTCATGTCTCGGGGATTTATTTAAAGATGGGGTCCTGATGTCTTTCGGACAGCTGCGTCAGAAATTCGGATTACCCAATGGAGACCTCTTTCGATACTTCCAAATTCGAGATTATATACAGAAGAAGACTACGTTATTAGATAGTCTTTATAAATCCGATAGAGAATGTAGTGTCCTACGACCAGTGGGGGTATCTTCCGTCAGTAATATTTATCATTTACTACATGATGAAGTATCGGGAGATATGGATAATCTGCTTAAAACATGGGATCAGGATCTGGGACTAGAAATCTCCACAGAAATGTGGAATGATATCTGGGAAAATGCTAGAAGAATTACTATTTGTATAAGAACCCAGGCTATCCAGCTGAAGATACTTCATATAGCACCGGTTCGATTGGCAAAATTTAAGGCAGGAGCATCTCCAATGTGTCCTAAATGCAAAATAGAGGTGGGCACTCTTGTACATTGCTTATGGACCTGTCATAAGATCCGTAGATATTGGACTAAAGTAGCAAGTACCCTGACAGAAATTTTAGGAACGGAAATAAAAGTGGACCCCGTATCTCTCCTCTTGGGCTTTTCGAACTTTCCGTCCCTGGACATGTACGGGAAGATACTATTTTCTATTCTTTCTTTCTGTGCAAGGAAAAATATTTTGGTGAACTGGGCGGCGGAGGGCCCCCCTGGACTTTCAAATTGGCACAGACTAATTATGGAATGTATTCCCCTTGACTTCCTTACAAATATGGTGCACCGAAAGACCGAATTATTTTATAAAATATGGCAGCCCTTTTTGAATTACATAAATACAGATATTTCGGCTATCCTAACAAGGGCTTTTATTTAATTGAGACTACAGACCTGGCTGGTCCGCGGCCCCTCAGGGGAGGAATCCCGCATGAATACGGGTTTTATTATATCTGATGCTAACACATCCCGAGCATGTAAGAGACTTAAATATACACCCTGGTTAGTTGTAGGTTAGATTAGTAGATAGTTGAGTTTTGTTTGTTTGTTTTTTTGTCTTTTCGTTTTTTTTTGTTGTTTTGTTTTTTTTGTCAAATTTTGGCTATTGTATATTTGAGCTAATTGTATATCAATGTTTATATCTGAGAGTTTTGTTTATTTTTGTAAACTTGTAAAAATGTTAAATTTCTAATAAAAATATCTATTAAAAAAAGAAAGTTAGGCAGGAATTTAAAAAGGAGATCCTCGAGGGTAGTAATCTCTGGATTACTCCTGGTGCTATGATCTAGTGAGGGTAGGAACAGGAGAATAGAGCAGATGAATGTGTGGCTGAGGGGCTGGTGCTGGGGAGAAGGATTCACATTTTTTGGATCATTGGAATCTCTTCTTGGGTAGAAATTACTTGTATAAGAAGGACGGATTGCACGTGAATTGGAAGGGGACTAATATACTGGGAGGGAGAAATGCTAGAGCTGTGCAGGAGGACTTGGAAGGTGTGGGGTGGGACCCAGGGAAATAGTGAGGAAAGAGATCAATCTGAGACTGGTGCAGTTGAGAAGAGGAGTGAGTCAAACAGGGCAGGCAAGAACAAAGCACAGAACAAGGCAGGATTGATAAATCAAACTGCATTTATTTCCATGCAAGAGCAATATTGCTCTTGGACATCATAGCAATTACAGAGACTTGGCTCAGGGATGGACAGGACTGGCAGCTTAATGTTCCAGGATACAAATGTTATAGGAAGGAAAGAAAGGGAGTAGCACTTTTTGTAAGGGATAGCATTACTGCTGTACTTAGGGAGGATATTCCCGGAAATACATCCAGGGAAGTTATTTAGGTGGAACTGAGAAATAAGAAAGGGATGATCTCCATTATTGGATTGTATTATAGAGTCCCGATAGTCAGCGGGAAATTGAGAAGCAACTTTGTAAAGAGATCTCAGTTACCTGTAAGAATAATAGGGTATTTTGCAAACATGTACTGGGACTGCCATAGTGTGAAGGGTTTAGATGGAGAGGAATTTGTTAAGTGTGTGCAAGAAAATGTTCTGATTCAGTACGTGGATGTACCTACTAGAGAAGGTGCAAAGCTTGACCTACTCTTGGGAAATAAGGCAAAGCAAGTGACTGAGGTGTCAATGGGGCAGCACTTTGGGGCCAGTGACCATCATTCTCTTAGTTTTAAGATAGTGATGGAAAAGGATAGACTGGATCTAAAAGTTGAAGTTCTAAATTGAAGGAAGGCCAATTTTGATGGTATTAGGCAAGAACTTTCAAAAGCTGATTGGGGGCAGATGTTCGCAGGTAAAGGGGCAGCTGGAAAATGGGAAGCCTTCAGAAATGAGAAAATGAGAATCCAAAGATAGTACATTTCTGTTAGTGTGAAAGGCAAGGCTGAAAGGTGTAGGGAATGTTGAATGATTAGAGAAATTGAAGTTTTGGTTAAGAAAGAAGCCTTAGAAGGGTATAAAGGCAATAGGAGTATACTTAAGAGGGAAATCAGGAGGGCAAAAAGGGAGAGTTTTGGCAAATAGGGCTAAGGAGAATCCAAAGGGATTTTATATACAGTGGAGAAGGTCTGGGGAGATATAGAATGTGGGGAAATAGATGGTGATGAGAAAGTATATAAGGTATGAGCAGGTAGGGAAAGAGTTAAGTTTTTTGTGTTGTGTGAGACAAAGGCTCAACTGGCATGACTTTGACCATATAAGAACTTGCAGTGAACATTGAGGTGCTGGAGGCAAGGGTAGTGGGTTAACGAAGTGAAAAAGTATTGATTATGTACAAGGAGCAAAGTATTCAGTACGTGCAGCCAGTTTACAAGGCTAAGAACATCCATTCTATAGTGCCAGATGGCTTAATCTTTATTGTTGATGCTCACTGATTGTGATGGTCACCCAGTCAGAATGGATGTTGCCTTATTTGGAAGCTGCTCCCTGTGAATGACTATATAATTCGTTAGGAGTCTGCTTTTCAAGAGAACTCATGTCTCTGTGCACATGGGCAATCGTTCTCTCATCTACCAGAGCCTGGAAGAAAGACGAAGGAGGTAAAGCCATACTTTTTCTCTGAGTGTTTGCTGCAACTGATATGGGGATAGGGAAATGGGACGACAGTGACACCTTGAAAAATGTCCATATTATACAGGATGACATTTGGTCTTGACATACCAAAAACTGGATAAATTCCCATGACCTGATCAGGTATACTCTCAAACTCTGGGAAGGCAGGGAAGTGATTGTTGGGCCCCTTGCTGAGATATTTGTATCATCGATAGTCACAGGTGAGTTGCCAGAAGACTTGGAGGTTAGCTAACTTGGTGCCACTATTTCTGGAAAGTGCGAAGGAAAAGCTAGGGAACGATAGACCGGTGAGCCTGACATCGGTGGTGGGCAACTTGTTGGAGAGAATCCTGAGGGGCAGGATTTACATGTATCAGGGCTGACTATCCCTAATCTGGCAAGGACTAATTAGGGATAGTCAGCATGGCTTTGTGTGTAGGAAATCATGCCTCACCAACATGGTTGAGTTTTTTGAAGAGGTAGCAAAGGATTGATGTGGGCAGAGCTGTGGATATGGTTTATATGGACTTCTGTAAGGCATTCGACAAGGTTCCTCATGGCAAACTGGCTAGCTGGTTCGATCTCATGAAATTCACGGAAAACTATCCATTTTGATACAGAACTGGTAGAAGACACAGTGGTGGTGGAGGGTTGCTTTTCTGATTTGGTGCTGAATCCACTACTTTTCATCATTGATATAAATTATTTGGATTTGAATATAAGGGGTATAGTTAGTAAGTTTGCAGATGACACCAAAGTTAGAGGTGTGGTAGACAGGAAAGAAGGTTACCTCAGTACAACGGGATATTGATCAGATGGGTCAATGGGCTGAGAAGTGTCAGATGGAGTTTAATTTAGATAAATGTGAGGTGCTGCATTTTGGAAAGGCAAATCGGAACAGAACGTGTATCCTTAATGGGAAGTTCCGAGGGAATGTTACTGAACAGAGACCTTGGAGTACAGGTTCATAGTTCCTTGGAAGTGGAGTCACGGGTAGATAAGATAGTGAAGAAGGCATTTGGTATGCTTGGTCAGAGTATTGAGTATAGGAATTGGGATGTCATGTTGCAGCAATACAAGGCATTGGTGAGGCCATTTTAGGAATATTGTGTGCAATTCTGGTCTCCCTCCTATTGGAAGGATGTTGTGAAACTTGAAAGAGTTGAGAAAAGATGCCAGGATTGAAGGGTTTGAGCTATGGGAGAGGCTGAATAGGCTGTGGCTGTTTTCCCTGGAGCAGAACAGGCTGAGGGGTGACCTTCGAGATTTATAAAATCATGAGGGGCATGGATAGTATAAATAGACGAGGTCTTTTCCTTTGGGTGTGGGAGTGCAGAACTAGAGGGCATAGGTTTCAGGTGAGAGGAGAAAAATTTAATAACGACTGAAAGAGCAACATTTTCACGCAGAGGGTTGTGCGTGTATGAATGAGCTGCCAGAGGAAGTGGTGGCGACTGGTACAATTACAGCATTTAATAGACTTCTGGATGGGAGCATGAATTGGAAGGTTTAAGAGGAATATGGGTCAAGTGCTCACAAATGGTACTAAATTAGGTTAGGCAAAAGAGAGGACTGCAGATGCTGGAGACTAGTCGAGAGTGTGGTGCTGGAAAAGCATAGCAGGTCAGTCAGCATCTGAGGAGCAGGAAAATTGATGTTTCTGGCAAAAGCCCTGGTCAGCATGGACGAGTTGAACTGAAGGTTTTGTTTCCATGCTGATGTCTCTATGACTCCCCCTATAACTCAGACCATTGAGACCAGACAACATGCTTGTAAACTACTTCTGCACTCTCTACAATCTAATAATATCCTTCCTATAACAAGGTGACCAAAACTGAACACTACTCCATGTGCAGCTCACCAACGTCCAGTACAACGAAAACATAACTTCCCAATTTCTATACTCATTGTCCTGACTGATGATGGGAAAGGTGAGGACTGCAGATGCTGGAGATCAGAGCTGAAAATATGTTGCTGGAAAAGCGCAGCAGGTCAGGCAGCATCCAAGGAGCAGGAGAATCGACGTTTCGGTTCTCCTGCTCCTTGGATGCTGCCTGAACTGACTGATGATGGTCAGTGTGCCAAAAGCCTCTTTTACTGCTTAGTCTACCTTTGATTCCACTTTGAGAACTTTGAACCTGAACTCCAAGGTCCCTCTGTACTGCTACACTCCTTAAGACCCTCTATTCACCATGAAACTCCTATGTTGATTTGAATTTCCAAAATGGAAGACCTCGCACTTGCCAATAGTTAACTCTACTTGCCATTTCTCCGCCCACTTTCCAGGCTGATCAAGGTCTTGCTGCAATTTCGGGTAACCTTCCTTGCTGTCCACAAGAATGGCTATTTTAGTGTCCTCTGCAAATGTACTAACCAAGCTTGTATATTTTTGTCCAAATCATAGATAACAAAGTGGAGGGCCCTGTACTGATACTTGAGGCACCCCACGCATTACAGGCCTCCAGTCCGATACGCATCCTTCCATTGTTACCCTCTACTTTTTACCATCAAGCTAATTGTGTATTCAGTTTGTCAGCTCACCCTGAATTCCATGCGATCTAACCTTCCAGACCAGCCTACCGTGTGGAATCTTATCAAATGCCTTACTGAAATCCACATAGATTACGTCTACCACCCTGCCCACGTCGACCGTCCAGGTGACTTCATCGAAGAACTCAAACAAATTTATGAGGCATCTTCTCCCACTCTCAAAGCCATGCTGACTGCTTCTAATCAAATCCTGTCTTTCCAAATGCATGTATATTGTAACCGTCAGAATCTTCTCAAGTAACTTACCCACCACAGAAGTTAAGTTTACTGGTCTACAGTCCCCAGGCTTTTCTTCATAGTCCTTCTTAAGTAATGGTACAACATTTGCTACTCTCCAGTCTCCCAAGACCCCACCCATAGCTAACGATGCAAAAATATCAGCCAGGGTTCCCGCAATTTCTTTAACCTCTTGCAGTCTTCTTGGATATATCTGACCAGGACTAGAAGATTTATCCACCTTCAAACGTTCTCTCATATATCCAACACCACCTCTATTGTGATGTGGACTAACCCCAGGATATCACTACTAACTTCCCCAGCAAGCTAATAAACTTGCCTTGTATTAGTGGTGGTAGAAATTCTGCAACAGAATAATAGTAATAAAACTGCACTCAAATGTTGTTGCATTTGATTTTTAAATATTCACTGTTAATTTTTCTTTTATATGAATTTCAGCTTGCAAAAAATCTTCCTCCACGAACTGTCGGTTACCCGTGGACACTAATTTACAGTACTGCGAAGCATGGCATGAGTCTGAAAACACTGTACCGTAGTATGACTGGTATTGATACACCGATGCTGCTCGTTATTAAAGATAGCGATGGCCAGGTACAGCATGGATATTCAAAGAACAAGACATATTACTTTTATTCTTCTAATTTTGGAAGAGACTTTGTTACACACAGTTAGTTCCGTGACATCGCGTTTCGGCAGCCTGATTTGGCTGTAACGTCGCCGAAGAATTAAGGAGCAGTATTTTCAAGATAGCTTTTCTCTGTTCGCAATAGCGCAAATACGGCAGAGATCAGTTCGCGCACGCGCCAATATCCACACTGAAATTGCCACACTGTTCTGCGCGTACGCCGATGTGAACTGATCATCTTGTCATTCTGCGCATGCGCTGAAGGCTCCGTGCCATTATGTGCGATGTCAGCACCGATCTTCATGCCGTACAGCGCATGCGCCGGTGTCAGCAACCAACTGATCAGCTTTCTGTGAGAGGTACTGGACAGAGAGTAGCTTCCTTCATTTTTTAAATGTGCTGTGTTTCGTTTACTTTTGTTTCATCAATTAAGTATGACTACAACTTTTATTCAGGCTATGCTGTACTTTTGGGTGATTTTCGAGCAATCGTGAATAATTTTTTTTGCTAGTTTGCCCTGAACCCCACTTTTCCTACGGGCCCCATTATTTATATTGTGATTTTCTATTAAGCAAGATTTCACTGGAATGCAACCAAGGCACTATAGGAGAAACACTTATACAGTGCCATTAATTGTGAATGAAATATCAATATATCAAATACTGAAATTTTCTGAATAAGCTGCTGATCTGATAGTCCTTTAATTTTCATTCTGTGATACTTTGTATTTCCAACTTTTGTCATCTTTAACTTCTTCCTTTTACCTCAGTGGTATGCTACTTTTGTTTGCAATGCAGAGTAATATCAACAGCATGGGTTCAATTCCCATACCAGCCGAGGTTACCATGAAGGACTCTCCTTCTCAACCTCACCCCTCTCGTGAGGTATGGTGACCCTCAGGTTAAACCATCACCAGTTGTCTTTCTCCAACGAGAGAGCTGCCCTCTAGGACAACGGCGAATTTACTTTTACTATTTTATTTATCCCATTGTAATGCTGCTTCACTGTTCTTGTCTGCTGCTGCTTTCGAAAGAGTGATGTGGTCCACCCAGCCATTATTCTTGACTGTGTTCGCTTGATCCATTTCACCTTGTACCTACTGTGCCTGGGGTAAAAAGAAATCCATTCCATTTTCGGGCTATGGAAGACATTGCACAAGCTTGAGCGGGGTACATGAAGATGCCATGGGCTGATGTAATATCAGCAAGATTTCACAAGAGTATAAACGAAATTGATTGGTGGCCTAATGAATATGGTTTATTAATCATTTCTTTATTAACTGATTTCCATTGTTCAATTTTATATCCACAGATATTTGGTGCCCTAGCATCAGAACCGTTCAAGGTTAGCGATTGTTTTTATGGAACTGGGGAGACCTTCCTTTTCACCTTCCATCCTGAATTTAAAGTAAGAAAATTACTTGGTCAGGAATGTGATGCTTTTATAATTTAAGTTTATATTTTAGTCATTATATCTTCAATAAAGTCATTTTTTCCATCAGGTCCATGTCATGCTCACTACAGAATTTTCCAGTCAGTTCCACTACTCTTGCTTTTTAAGTTAATTTATCACCTCTGTATCCACCATCCTCGTGCACCGGTGAAATCTGATGGAATTTTTCAAGGAAGTGACAAGTGTTTGGATGAGGGTGTAGTTTATATGTATTTCAACAAGGGTATTGATAAGGTCCCACATGGGAACCTGATAAAGCAGATAAAATTTATGAGATCCAGGGTAACTTGGCAAGATGGATACAAAATTGGGTAAGAACACTGTGTGACTGGAGCCAGTGCGCTTTATGCACATTGGGAGTACTGCATTCTTTTCTATCAGAAGGATGTATTAGCACTTAAGGAGTTGCAGAAGCGAGGCTGGGTGAGCTCAGGTTTTCTTCTTTGGAGCAGAGCAGGGGGAACGTGATAGGCATATATAAGATTGAGGGGCGTAAATAGATAGAGGGAGAATGCAACTGTTTCCTTTAGTTAAGGAAACAGCCGGTCAGTAAAAATGGGTGTGATTTTAAAGTGAAGGGTTTAGAGGGGTGTTGAAGAAAACGCTTTGACACAGAAGATGCACTGCCTGGGAGGGTAGTTGAGATGGGAAACCTCAAGCTTTAAAAAGCACTTGGATGAGCACTTGAAGTGTCAAAACATTCAAGTTATGTCACTTGTGTGGGTAGGAGTATATTTTTGTCGGTAAACTTGGTGAGTTGATGGGTCTCTACTGTTTGAATCAATGTTTAGCGTCTTTTCAGTGCACTGGAACCTTTTCTATATCCAGGAAATGATGGAATACTATCACCAGTGGATCTATCATCTCTGCTGCCACTGGGATGCAGGCATTCAGTCCCAGGAGACTTGACTGCCTTCAGTTCAAGTTGATCACTCAGTACTTTGTCCTGAGTGATGACGTTTGTTCCCCACCCTTATCTGTAGTTCCCCCATCCCCACCTCCATTCCTGAAGAAGGGTTCTACCCAAAATCTCGATTTCTCAACCTTGTGATGCTGCCTAGCTTGCTGTGTTCTTTCAGTCTCTTGTCTCCTTTGGATTCCAGCATCTATAGTTGTTTCTGTCTCTAAGTGTATTTAAAAGAGAGCTTGTCCAGTCAGGAAAGACTGATCATATTTGGAGTTGGAGACAGCCTTAGTATATAGTTCGTGAAATTTGGAGGCATCGTGGATTTTCAGTATAGAGGGAAAAGAGGTACTTTTTACTTGCTTTGTGTTTAGTTTCATAGCTTGTAAGGCTTTTGTTAAACAGGATAAATTGAAATGTGGAATCAGGGCCCAGCACAACAGGTCATAGATAAACTATACATTCATTGGTTGTTGATAGCTACTAATCTGACTATCTTTTACAGCTTACTTTTAGTTTGAAGTTAAATAAGGGAAGCATTTACAGGCTACAAACCAAAGGATGAGTAGGAGTTTTTTAAAAGCCAAATTTAGAACTCACTGTATAGATACAAATGCAGGGCAGGTGATGTTTTGTATTTGCATGATGTGAGCGCCTCATCTGGAGCAAAGCATTAGTTGCTTAAGGAGCCATAGCTCTGAGTTGATGATCTGGAGTCTGAGCTTCAACATGGTGACACGTTGAAGGGGAGCTGGATGCTGTGTTTCAGGAGGCCGTTCAGTCCCTCAATTAACTATTTTTAATTCAGTCAGCGGTTAAGGACAGGAAGATGTGACTGAGAGTGAGGCAGGTAGAGGGATCTAGTTGGTAGTGCTGAAGAAGGCTCAGCTGTTGAATGTGTCTAACAGGCTTGCAATTCTTCATCCCTGTGTAGGTCAGAATGGCAGTATAGGGAGGATGAGCAAACTCATCGAAGCATCGTCTTACAGGGAGCCATTAAAGAGGGGGGAGAAAAGAGAAATGATATCGAATTAGGGATAGTATAATTAGGGAAATAGCGACAGTTCTCTGTGGATCGAGAGTTTGCTTAGTGCTAGAGTTTGGGATATCTCATCTCGGCAGCAGAAGAATTTGAAGTGGGAGGGCAAAATCCAGTTGTCATGGTCCATATAGGTACCAATGATATAACTAGAAAGAGGAGAGGGCTTCTGCTGAGGGAATATGACCAGCTACAGGCTCAGTTGAAAAGAGAACCAAAAGAGTAATAATCATTGGATTGTAGCAGGAGAAACAGGTTTGACTTCATGGAAGATTGTGGAAAAAGTTTGAAGACTGAGGAGAGGTTTGCTCAGTAGAGGTTATTAAAGTTTCCAGAACAAGTAATAGAATGGAAAATGTCAGGAATCTAACTTGCAGATAACAGGACAGTATTGAGAAGATGGGCAGTTAATAACGAACTGTGAGTTTTGTACTTAAATGCATGCAGAATATGAAGCAAGGAAAATGAGCTTGTTATGAAGATTGAAGTTGGCAGGCATGATACTGTAGGTATCACAGAGTTGAAGGTCTATAAAATCAGCAGAGGCATAGAAAGGTAGATGGCCAACAGCTTTTCCCCATGAAAGGCGAACCCATAGGTTTAAGATGAGAGGGGAGAGATACAAAAGTGTACAACGGGACCATTTTTTCATAGTGTGGTCAGTATCTGGAATGGGCTGCGGTGGTATCTGGAATGGTGGTGGCGAGTACAATTTTGTCGTGTATGAAACATTTGAATAGGTATGTGGACAGGATAGATATGGAGGGATATGGACCAAACGCAGGTTAATGGGAATAGATTAATTGTGAAAACTGGGCAGCATGGACAAGTGGACCAAAGGATCCATTTCCATGCTGTAAACCTCTAACTCTGTGGCTGCAAGGACTAAAGGTTGGGAACTAAATATCCAAGGAAAAGCATCCTGTCAAAAGGATAGACAGATAGGCAAAGGGAACAGGGTTGCCTTGTTAGTAACAAACAATTAAATTGAGAACAAGAACTGATACAAAGTTAGAATGTGTAGAATCTGTGTGGGTGAAGGTGAGGAAATGCGAAGGATTAAAATGCTATGCTGAGTTATGTACAGGTTTCCTAGCAGTAGTCAGGATATTGGGGAAGAAAATGTCAGGATTTGAAAAGGCATGTATGGAAGACACTGTTACAATAATCATGGGGACTTCAATATGCAGATGGACTGCAAATCAGGTTGGAAGTCGATCTCAAAAAAAATCTATGGAATGTCGACAAGATAGTTTTTTCAAACAAGTGGTAAAGGCCACTGGATAATATGTACTTTTACATATATATAAGGTAAATGAGGCAAGAGTGGACATTGGACCACTGGAAAGTGAGGCTGAGGAAGTAGTGTAGGGAGTAAAGAACTGATGGAGAAACTGAATAGTACTTTGCATCAGTTTTTGGAGGGAAGGTACCAGCACCATGCCAGACCTTCAAGAGAATCAGGGGGCAGAGATGAATGTAATAGCATTGATGTTAGGAAACCTGAAAGATCTCAAGATGGATAAATTTCCTGGACTAGATGGACTACACCCCAGAGTTCTGAAGGAGAAGATTGTCGAGGCATTGGTGGTGATGTCTCAGCAATCAGTGGTGTCTGGGAACATCCCAGAGCACTGGAAAATGTAACACCCCTGTTTAAGATGGGAGGGAAGCAGTAGATAGGAAACTGTAGGCCAGTTTGCATGACCTCAGTCAGTGGTATTGTACAGCATTTTATTTAAAGATACAAAGTACTTAGAAGTCCAAGGTACAATAGGGCTGAATCAGCATGACAGGAGGATATGCCTGACAAATCTGTTAGAATTCTTCAAAGAGGTAACAAGCAATTTAGACAAAGGAGAGCCATGGACATGATCTATTTGGGTTTCCCAAAGATCATTGACGACTTATCATACATGATGCTGCTAAATAACATAAGAGAAAGTTAGGGGCAAAGTGCTGACATGGATTTAGATTTGGCTGACTGGCAAAAAAGCAGAAAAACAGGAGTCTTTTACATGGTAGCTGGTGATTAGTGGCGTTCTGCAGGAATCAGTGGAACCACAACTATTCACATTTGATGTTAATGAGCTGAACAAAGGAACTTAGAGCATTATTATTTGCTAGTGGAGGACAGATTTGTTGAGGAGGCAACAGAAGGACTTGGACAAGCAAGGAGAGTTGGTAAAGAAGTGAGAGATAGGATTCAATATGGGAAGATGCCCGCACTGTTCAGGGATGTGTAGGTTAGTTGTGTTAGCTATGGGAAATGTAGGGTTACAGGGAAAGGGGAGGGTGATGGGTCTGGGTGGGATCCTCTTCAGAAGGTCTGAGTGGACTTATTGGGCCGAATGGCCTGTTTCCACACTATGAATTGAATGGAAATGAGTCCTGTTATCTGGATCCTAAGCATCTGCTTTTTTGTGTGTGAAGCTGACATCCCAGATTCAAAAGAGTAATTTTGAATGCTTGGAATCCAGATAGCAAAGACTTTACTTTATTAGCAGTTAGAGAATAGTGTTTCTGGTGCTTTCTGAAATCTAGTTCAAGACCGATAAAGACAACATGTTGTTGCCAGGTATACAAGTATTTGAGTGGTCTTGGCCACACATTCTAAAATGCATATTGGTCTTGTAATAGGAGATTTGAGTTCTCCCACCCTCTTCATGTCTCTTGTGAAACCAGAAGGTTCATTTCATGTAAAGCCCACAACATTCCCTTCCCTCTTACGCGCAAATTATTGGGTGTTTACTGTATTGCATTTTCCTGGGGATTAATGTTTGGTCTACTGCTTTTCCTGATTTTGATGAATGACCCAGACTTTTGTGTTATGGATACAATTTCAGAATTTTCAGATGACAAAGCTTGATGTGTTATAACCTAGAGAGGCTGGTGCAATGGACAAACGAGGCAGCTGAAATTTAATGCAGGGTTATTCATTTTGCTGAGAAGCACAATATAAAACAAAGGGTGCAATTGTAAAGTGGAAGCAGCAATTTCAGGGAAATTATGCACAAATTATGGAAGATGAGAGCAAAAACAGAAATTGCTTGAAAAGCTCAGCAGGTCTAGTAGTATCAATGGAGAGAAATCAGTTAATGTTGTGTTTCCAGAATTCAGAACTTCTCAGAAGATGGTCGAGCAATTGCCTGTTCAGAACCCGTTTGAAAGTACATTACCCCTCACTTCTCTATTAATTTCTTTTTGTTCTACTAGCCCCTCCAGGCATGTTGCAGTCAGTTGGTATCATTCTCAGTGTCGGTTGTACCTGCAGATTTGCAAGTCAGCTAGAAATTGGGAAAGTATTCAAAATAGCAAAGCTGATAGGAAGAACCTGTTCCCATTGTTCAGCTATGTCATACCTCTGGGGTGGGTCTTGAATCCAGGCTTTCCTGGTCCGGGATACCACTGCATCACAAGAGCCCCTCAGGAGAGGATCAAAGATTAGATAACACTGATCTGAAGTGAAGGGCCAGATGAAACATGAACAAACCTGTTTTTAACAGAAGGTGGTTATGATCTGGGAAAACACTGCTCGAAAGTGTGTTGGAATTCATTTCACAAAGGCCTTCATACAGGGAATTAATAATCTGAAGAGCTACTGGGTGTGGGACCAGGAGTAGTTGTGTATTTTGCAGGGAGTCAGCATGGGTAAGATGAATCAAATGGCTGCCTCCTGTGTTTTAACCACTCTGTGATTCTGTGTTTGCGAATTCCTTGAAATGTGTTGCTTTGTAATAGAGTTATGCAAAACATATTGAAACATGTTTGGAATTTCACCTAAAAACAAAATAACTTCCCTGGAGAAACCGTGTTAAGTAGCTAAGTAGCTGAATTTGGTATTGAATGGAAGTTGCCGGACTAATTACAGTTTATTATTATAGTACAAGTATTACAGCGTTGCACAAGCACTTTTCTAAGTGAAGCAAATTATTGTTTTACAGATATTCAAGTGGACAGGTGATAATATGTTCTTCATAAAAGGAGACATGGATTCCTTGGCCTTCGGTGGTGGAGGGTAAATGATGTTTTCATAGCATATTAAGTCTTTATTTTTTTTATCAGATTCTAAGGAATTTTGGCCAGTGCTACAAAGAATTAGGTGCATTTTTAACCAAAATTATGTGAACAGCATTTTTTAGGTGAGTATTGTTAATAACGTTGGAAGAATAGTTGGTCACAGTTGTATATTGACATTTAACAGGAGCATATCACATCAAATAAAACTTCGCACAATTTATTATAGAACATTGCCTTTGCTAATAGGATCAGAATTCACATGGTACCCGGTTATAGTCCAACTGGTTTATTTGAAATCCCAAGCTTTCGGAGCACTGCTGCTTCGTCAGGTGGAGCAGTGCTCTAAAAAGTTGTGATTTCAAATAAACCTGGCGTCATGTGACTTCTGATCTTGTTCATCCCAGTACAATATCGGCACCTCCACATCTTTGTTAATAGAAAACACAGCAGCTGTTCCATTCTGCAAAGGCCAATGCATTGAATGATTTGTTAAGCTGGATCAGAGGAAATGCTTGAATCAGATGCTGGGAGTACTGCTTGAATACAGTGCTGCTAACTGAAGCAGGGTGATCTTTCGATTCCAGCCTCAGGCAATACTTTGTGGAGTTTGCACATTCTCCCCATGTCTGCTTGGGTTTCGTCCCTCAATCCAAAGATGTGCAGGTTAGGTAAATTGGTCGTGCAAAATTGTCAATAGTGTTCAGGGATGGAGAGGTTAGGTGCATTGGTCAGGGTAAATGTTGGGGAATGAGTTTGTGTGGATACTCTTCGGAGGGTTGGTGTGGACTTGTTGGGCCAAAGGGCCTGTTTCCACACAGTAGGGATTCTAAACAAAAATAAATAAATATTTGGTATTCATTTTTCTGCTGCTGCTTGATTATTGGTCATTATCTCTGTCTAAAGATGACTGACTTTTTAAAAAATGTATAAATCGCATCAACATAAGCAGAGGCATTTATTAGACACCAGTACGAGAATAACCAAGTGCAAATCTTGATCAGACGTTTTGAAGAGGAGACCAAATTAGTAAACTGAAAAATGGCTGTTACTACTAACATAAGAACTCGGAGCAAGAGTAGACAATTCAGCCCCTTGAAAATGCTCCACCATTTAATATAATCATGGCTGATCCTATCCCCTCAACTTCACTTTTCTGCCCGGGTCCCATAACCCTGTTACTAATTAAAAATCTACCTTTTTAAATTTATTCAGTGTCCGCTGCACTCTGAGATGGTGAATTCCGCATATTCAGTACAGTTTGAGAGAAGGAAGGACTCTTCTGTTGTAAATCTGCCAAACTTTAGATTGCTCCAGAGGGGAATATCCATTATCTGTTCATTTTGCCAATTTTCTTTCACATTTTATACCTCAATTAGCTCTTGTCTCATCTTCTAAACTCCAGCAAACATAATTCTAAACTACTCAATCTCCCCTCCATTTCTAGAATTGGACCTTTTCTGAACTGCCTCCAACACAATTCCACTCTTTTATATGGCCTTCCAGAAGGCATCCGATGAAGCCCCTGGATAAATTGAAGCCAAATTATTCATCTGGAAAATATATAAACTGAGAGCAAGCAGGCATGATAATGAATAATTACTCTAATGGGCATGGTTGTAACAATGGGATAATGCAAGGATCTATATTTGAGTCTCGACTATTCACTCTATTCATTAACAAACCTATGTGTCTTTTTATCTATCCCTAATATTCAAATTTACAAATGTTAAGTGGGCAAATCTGGAAACTGGTTGTCCATGTTGGGACCTAAAATGGTTAAAATAAGGTACTTTCTAAATAGTGGAAAACTAGGTCGAGATGGACCTGGGACGGATGTCTAGAAGAATAGAATATCACAATTTCTTTGGAGACTAATAATGTGAAAAACCAAACTCCCCAAATTACCCCAACAGAACTCCCAGATTGAGAAGGTTTTAGGATTTTAAGCTTTTTTTCATGAATCAAGTGGAAAATGAACATTATTTACAGACTAAGTTACATATCAAATCGCAAATTAAATTAAAGGTCATCTCAATTAGCTCTTGTCTCATCTTCTAAACTCTATTGAGAGTTCCTAGGCTCTAGACTTTCCCTGGATTCATCCCGAAAACCGCGAAAGATTTGCTTCTCGCCCAATCGTGCAACTCTGTGTCTGACTTGCCACTTCCCTATTGTGAACTGTTGCTGTGAAGCAAGTGAGGGAGTGCGACAGGCGGCAAGGAAGGGAGGGATGGACACTAAGAAAGCCACAGGAAAGATAAACTGCACAAAAGGCATATAGTGAATACTAGGGGAAAGTGAGGACTGCAGATGCTGGGAATTAGAGTCGAGAGTATGGTGCTGGAAAAACACAGCAGGTCAGGCAGCATCCGAGGAACAGGAGAATTGACATTTCAGGTAAAGCCCTTCTTCAGAAATACTGTTGGATCAAACTGAAGGCAGCAAAACAGAGACCAGTTCTGGCAAAATCCTATAACACTCCTACTACAGCATATCCGATGGACTTGTAGTTCTGCTGAGGTGCTCCATTGCAAGAGTTCCATTGTAATATAACTTTGTCTCTGCAGTGATTGTTGGTACCTTGAAGGAGGAGGAGTTCTTAACCCCAATTGTTCATTTCACCACCCCTCTTTTAAATTCTACTTTTTGTTGCTCTTCCTCCTTTGAATTCCAATTGATGTCTAGCTTCCTCAATTTATACCATTAAGAATATTCTGCTCTTGCTTAAACTCCAAATGATGAATCCATTATTACCAAACCCTGTCTGTCTCAGCTCCTGATTTTAAGCTGATTTCTGTTTTCTCAGCTGCAATTTTCAAATTATTTTATGGTTGTTCCAAGGCATTCATGAGTGCAATGTTTTTGATGCATCTCACTTGGATTTCAACAGGGCTTTTGAAAAGGTTTACATGGTGTCCAGTGGGCATCCCACAGCGGTCAGTATTGGAACCCTTCCTATTTGTGGTTCATATAAATAATTTAGCCTGGAATATAGGAATATAATACAATAATTAGTAGGATAGTGAATAGGAGGACAGCCTTAGATTATAGGGAGATATCGGCAGCTGGTCAGATAGCTAATCAGTGACAAATAGAGTTCAGTCCGGATAAATGTGAGATGATGCATTTGGACAGAACAGACAAGGCAGGGAGTAATGCAAGCACTGAGAATCAGAAAGAACTTGGTGTGAGTATACACCGACCCCTTAAAATTGCAGGACAGATAGAAAAAGTGTCTAAGAAGTTATATGATATACTTGGCTTTATTAGCAAAGACAAAGAGTTTGAGTGAAGAAATGATGCAAGGACTGTGAAAACCGATGGATAGGCCACAACTAATTATGTATGCCATTTTCTGGGATCCACATAAGAGGAGGGGTGTGACTGCATTGAAGAGAGTGCAGAGGAGATTGACCAGGATTGGGCTGGAGAGTTTTATCTGTTAAGAGAGTCTGGACAAACGGGTTGTTTTCCTTAGAGCAGAGGAGATTGAGGGGACATGATTGGCATCTGTAAAATTTGAGGGACAGAAATCTTCCCTCTTGATGGAGGAATCAGCAACTGGGGGCATAGTTTTAAGGTAAGGAACAGAAGGTTTAGAGTAAGTGTGGGGACTTTTTCACTGAGGGTAGTGGGAATCTGGAACTCACTGCCTATAAGGGTGATTTGAGGCAGAAATCCTCATTGCATTTAAGAAGTATTTAGATCTGTGAATGCAATGCCAAGGTTGTAAGCCAAATGCTGGAAAATGGGATTAAAATAGTTAGATATTGTTTTTGACTGGTGCGGATGTGATGGGCCTAATGGTCGTTTTCCGTGTTGTGTATATCTATGACTCTGACTATTATCATAAAAGCCTGAGCCCTAAAGGTACTCGCATTAGGTACTCCTAATGAATATAGGAAATATGGAATTTTGTTTATTTAAATTCTGCAAAAGTTGTTTGTTTTTCTGTCTTATGGTCTTGGCGAATCAGCCTGCAATAGCCCCAAACTTTTTTAAGATCCCGTTGCAATCCAAAATGAAAAAAGAGCCAAACTTACCAAGCAACTCTCATGAAAACCCTGTTTAAAGATGCAGTGTTTTCTGTAACAATCTGTTACAAATTCAGCATGAATTAAATGTCAGGGCAAATTGCAGGTAATGCAGTATAAATTATAAATTGATATGCGTAACTCAAATCTGGACAGTCCTCTCAGCACATCTCTCACTAACCATTACCAAAGCCTTTCAAAACTCAGCTTTCCCCTGAATTTTTTCATAACTTTATACTTAATTTTATGCTTCCAGTCAGAGAGACTTACATCAAGGGAAAGAATTACTGTCTTCTCTATCTATGCCCCTCATAATTTCCACATCTCAATCATGTCTTAGGGTGGCTCAGTGGTTAGCACTGCTATCTCATAACGCCAGGGACCTGGGTTTGATTCCAGCCTCGGGCGACTGTGCAGACTCCACACAGACATTCTCCCTGTGTCTGCATGGGTGCTCCAGTTTCCTCCCGCAGTCTGTAAATGTGCTGGTTAGGTGAATTGGCTGTGCTAAAGTGCCCATTGTGTTCATGGGTGTGGAGATTAGGTGCATTAGTCAGGGGAAATGTAGAGTAATAGGGTAGGGATATGGGTCTGGTTGGGATACTGTTTGGGGGGTCGGTGTGAACTTGTTTGGCCAAATGACCTGTTTCCATGCTGTAGGGATTCTATGTTTTCTATATCCCCTTTCAATTTCCTCTGCTCTAAGGAAAACAACTCCAATCTGTCTGATCTCTCTTAATAGCTAAAACTCCTGCATTATTCAAGTCCATCTTCTCTGCAGTCTGCCCAGTGCAATCTGATCCCTGAAAATGGCAAACAATACTGTCAGTACCGGTATCCTTCATCTTGTATTTTCTAAAGTGTCCACGTTAATGATTTTAGCCTGTTTTGTTGTTATCCTTATAAAGCACCTTTACAGTTTCTCAATGGAAAAAAGTTGATTAACCTATTTTTGATCATGGTTCTCCAACTGATGGCCTTTTTTCTTTATAGAGGAGAAATTGGATTGTGGTTGGATGGGGATCTATACCACGGACGTAGCCACTCATGTAAAACGTTCGACAACTGCATCCTTTCAAAAAGGGAAGACTTCTATGTACAGGACATTGAAATATGGGCATTTGAGTGAAAGGACAAATCTTTACATAAGCACTGAAGGAATTCAATGTGTCCGATGTAAGACCCTAAATCTGACCAAGCATCGATAATGAAGTTGAATCTAGGCAAATTAAAAAAAAACAAATTATCATCAGTTGGGCCACCACATTTGTTAGCAGGTCTGTAAAGAAAAATTCGATCTGAACCCAATCTAAGAATGTATTGCCATTAGTAGTAACAAAACATGTTTTTAAAAGTCAAAACACCAGCCACATACTCTGAAGTTTTGGCAACATTTAAATTGAACCCTGACAAGTCGTAGTTGCACTAAAATGATGGGGTCAGAAATCACCCGAACAAATTCTATTTACTTCTGTTTGAAAAACGTATCTGGGTAATGCTGTCACTGATGATGGTGCTGCAGCTTTGAGACTGATGCTGTCAACATTTTGGGTCAACTGACAAAAACACATTTCACATTCAGCCTGTATAGGGCTTGATGCTGTTCTGTGGCAAAACCAATGAAAGAACTAAAAACGTATTCAGGAAGAAGCCTCATGTTGCTGGATAAATGACAGCAGAATTTTGCAGGGTATTTTTGTTATGCCTGTGTAGTTTCCGGCAAACGTGAAAAAGCATATACTGTATTTATTGGTCAGATTTATTCTACAGTTTAGCTTCATAGCACACCAAACTCCCAAGCACCCATAGTTGTGCTGTCTGTCAGTGGGTGTATGTTGTGAGTATAGCTGACACCACTCTAAAACAGAATAGTAATAGATACTGTAGATGTTAGGATAATTCTATAGACTTGTGGAATTTATAGATTATTGTCAAGTAATGTCAAACAACCTTGGCAGGCAACAATCATTTATGCCTTGGTCACTGCAAATGATTAATGCCATCTAGAGATTAACAAAACAGTTTCAGAATGAAAATAATTAAACCCTATTGCAGGTTTTCTTTGTATTTTGTCAAGTCTAGAACCTGATTGTGTTTTACAAACTATTCCTGTTCTGGGTGTGAAATTGGTTTTCTTCGTGCTGAAAATCCAGCTGCAATGTATTATAATACTCTGTAAATCAAAGTACTGCATTGTTCCTCAGTTGAGAAAATGAAATGGTGAGTTGCTTATGGCACTTTGAATTATGACAGAAATAAACGCAGGCCAATTAATTTTATTGGTTTTTGTTGTAGTCTTGTACAGTTTATTTCCAAATTTAAAATGTTAAACTGATAGGAGAGAGTTGCTGCATTCATAAAGGGCATATTAATTTTGTGGGCTGTTTATTTATGCTGAATGTGAAAAAATGCAGAGATCAGTTCTCTCATTTCTGTCTAATGTTCTGTATCTTTGTTAGGATGTAGCCTGAATGTTTACAGATTTTGGATGTGAATTGTAAATAAATACAGCAGCTTTTATTTCCTTTGTCTTCCACAGCAGTATTATTGTCTTTGTGGAATTACAGCTACCTAACAAAACTATTTAAAATAAGCTTAGAATTATCACAATACTGCAATGTAAGATTGATGAATAGTAGAATAAATTATTGGAACCAAATACCCTGGTCTGAATTCATTCAGTTTCAGTAAATTATACAGCCCATGAAGAGGCTAGTTTTTTTTTGTGCATGGAATACGAAGTTGCTGCCTCAGTCAGCAATTGTTGCCATTCCTAATTGTCCAGAGGACAGTTGTGTCAATGATCTTATTATTGATTGGCTGAATTGGGAAGATGAATAGAATGCGGTGGTGAATAATGTTAGTGCTACAGGTATAAACGTCAAATCAACTGCGCAAGAGACCAGCCTCTTTAGTTGATAGTCATGGTTGTATCTCCCATGGAGAGAGAGATCCCCATAATCATTTGCGGAATATGGCTAATTACCAAATGAATGATTGCTATAAACATTTTCGTATGGTTTTTAAATGCTCATATGCACTGTCAATTAATTTCTGCACATTCTGTGAACTCTACCTTCGTTCAGCGGAATGGAATGATAAAAAAAACTCCTGTGCTGTACTATTGCGTAAAAAACAATTTTAGCAATGAAGAAAGTTTTGAGCCTTATTGAATCTGTTGCATCAGCCAACGAATCCATTATCTCTAACTGTCTAGAGTATGTATATTATTGCACAGAGCAATGTGGCAGGTGATGGCCCATTTCTTGAATCTTGTTATATTTTCATGACCTTAGTTTCAACTTATGTACATGGTAGTAGATTTCAACTCTGTGAGATAAATATTTTGCTTTAACAAGTCCAAACTTCCGAATAAGAATGACAAGTTTCGCATTTTTTAAACAGACTGTCAATACATGGACTTCAATGAGGTTCTCCATGGGAGACTGGTTAGTAGGGTTAGATCTCTCTGAATACTAGCCATTTGAATACAGAACTGGTTCAAAGGTAGAAGAAAAGGCTGGTGATGGAGGGTTGTTTATCAGACTGGAGGCCTGTGACCAGTGGAGTGCCACAAGGATGATTTGGATGTGAGCATTAGTAAGTTTGCAGATAACACCAAAATTGGAGATGTAGTGGACAGTGAAGGTTACCTCAGATTGCAGCAGGATCTTGATCAGATGGGCCAAATGGGCTGAGAAGTGCAAGATGGATTTTAATCCAGATAAATGCGAGGTGCTGCATTTTGGGAAAGCAAATCAACAGGACTTGTACACTTAATGTTAAGGTCTTAGGGAGTGTTGCTGAACAAAGAGACCTTGGTGTGCAGGTTCATAGCTCCTTGAAAGTGGAGTTGCAGGTAGATAGGATAGTGAAGAAGGCATTTGGCATGCTTTCCTTCAGAGTATTGAGTACAAGAGTTGGGAGGTCATATTGCGGCTGTACAGAACATTGGTTAGGCCACTGTTGGAATATTGTGTGCAATTCTGGTCTTCCTATCGCAAAGATGTTGTGAAACTTGAAAGGGTTCAGATAAGATTCTCAAAGATGTTGCCAGGGTTGGAGAATTTGAGATGTAGGAAGAGGCTGAACAGGCTGGGGCTTTTTTCCCTGAAGTCTGAGAGATGTTTACAAAATCATGAGGGGCATGGATAGGATAAATAGACAAAGTTTTTTTCCCTGGAGTGGGGGAGTCCAGAACTAAAGGACATAGGTTTAGGGTGAGAGGAGAAAGATATAAAAGAGACCTAAGGTGCAGAGTGTGGTTCGTGTATGGAATGAGCTGCCAGAGGAAGTGGTGGAAGCTAGTACAATTGTAACATTTAAAAGGCATTTGAATGGGTATATGAATAGGAAGAGTTTGGAGGGATATGGGCCAAGTGCTGGCAATTGGAACTAAATCTGGTTGGTTTTGGCGGGTCAGACCGAAGGGTCTGTTTCTGTGCTGTACATCTCTATGACCAAATGTAATTTATTCTGAGCATTAAACTGAAGTACAAACACTGGCTGCAAGAACAGGTCAGAGACTCTAAATGCTGCAACAAGTAGATCACCACCTGATTCTCCAAAGCCTGTCCACCATCTACAAGGTGGTGTCCATCTCCAAAGCCTGTCCATCAAATTATCCATTGTTTTAATACATGTCATCTGACAATAAAACAAAACGTTGCATTGTAACAGCAAGACATTGAGTACTCAAAGTGTAGTGAATAGGCATTGACAGTTTTCCTTTACTGTTGCAAAATCAGATTAAAAGCCTGTACAGAGTGTGATGGAATACTTCCCACATATTGGATTGGTGTAACTCCAACAGAACTCATTGATACCAGCCAAGACAGAGACCTGATATGATGTCATCATTTGATTGGTACTACATCCACAAGCATCCATTCACTCCACCACCACCATTCAGTAGCAGCTGTGTGTTCCATGACTCCTACTACTTTCTGCGTAAAGAAACTACCTCTGATATCTGTTCTATTTATATCATCCCTCAATTTCAAGCTATGTCTCCTTGGGGGGAAGCCATTGCCATCCGATGAAAAAGGCTTTTTCTGTCCACTCTAACCCTCTGATTATCTTGTACATCTCAATTAAGTTACCTCTCAACCTTCTCTCTAACAAAAACAGCTTCAAGTCCATATGCCTTTCCTTTTCAGACCTTCATACCAGGCAACATCCTAGTAAAGCTTCCACATCCTATAATGTGGTGATCAGAGCTGTACGCAATACTCCAAATGTGGCCGCACCAGAGCTTTGTACAGCTGCAGCATGATCTCATGATTGCGAAACACAATCCCTCTACCAGTAAAAGTTAACACATTGTTTGTCTTCTTAACAACCCTATCAATCTGGGTGGCAACTTTCAAGGATCTATGTACCTGGACACAGATCTCTCTGCTCATTGACATTACCAAGAATCCTACCATTAGCACAGTACACTGCATTTCTCCTTCCAAAGTGAATCACCTCTCACTTTTCTGCATCAAATTCCATTTGCCACCTCTCAGCTCAGCTCTGTAACTTATCTATATCTCTCTGTAACCTACTATCCTTCACCACTATCCACAACTTTACTGACCTTAGTGTCATCTGCAAATTTACTAACCAGTTCAAATGACAAACAATAGTGGAGCCAAAACAGACCCTTGCAGTACTGAACTCCAGGACGAACATTTCCCATCAACTCTGTCTTCCAGGTAGCCAATTTCTGATCCAAACCACTAAATCACCCTCAATCCTCCATATTTTGTGCAATAGCCTACCTTGGGGAACCTTATGAAATGCCTTATTGAAATCTATATTTACCACATCAACTGCTTTACCCTCATCCACCTGTTTGGTCACCTTCTCAAAGAATTCTCAGTTTTGTGAGTCACAACCTGAGAGGCACAAAATCGTGTTGACTATCTCTAATCAACTTATTATTTTCTAGATGATTATAAATAACCCTTATAACCCTTCCAACATCTTACCCTCAACCGAAGTAAGGCTCACAGGTCTGAAATTTCCAGGGTTGTTTCAACTCCCTTTCTTGAACATTTGCCATCATGCAGTCGTCTTGCATTATTCCTGTAGACAATGACAACAGAAAGATCAAAGCAAAAGGCTCAGCAATCTCCTCCTTGACTTCCCAGAGAATCCTAGGATAAATCCCATCAGGGGCCTGAGCAATTCTGGAAAGTGTGAAAATAGATAACACCTCCTCCTTATGCACCTCGATATGCAACGAAACAATCTGCATTCAGTTATTCATTGAATCCAATGTCAATAGTACAATCAATGAATCAAATGAAACAAACTTTACATAATCATTCAGTGAATCAAACTGTCTTCATTCATTCAATGAAGCAAACTCCACGTGTTATTCTTGAGAAAACAGCTTATCTCAATATTTCAATGAAGCAAGCGGCATTCATTCAATGAATGAAACTTCAATCGTTCTTTCAATGAAACAAACGTTATTCATTGAGTCCATGAAACGAACTTAACACATTGATTCAGTGCATCAAACTGCCATCATTCATTCAACAAAGCAATCTAAATTCATTCATTCATTGAATCCAACGACGAATGAAGGAGTGCATTTTGATTCACTGAATTTAGCTGAAGACATTGAATGAACGAGAAAAGATCTGCCCATTACGTGCGGTTTGAATCATTGATTGTGTGCAGTTTGATTCACTGTATGAATATGCTAAGTTTGTTTCATTGAATCAATGAATGCAGTTTGAGTCACTGAATGAATATGTTAAGTTTGTTGCATCAATCAATGAATAACGTTCGATTAATTGAACTTCCTATTGACGTTTGATTCAATGAATGAATGTAGATTGCTCCATTGAATGTACTTTTCGAGTTTGGTTTATTGAATGTACTTTTGTCGTTTGATTCAATGAATCAATGGATGTAGATTGCTTCGTTGAATGAATGATGGCGGTTTGATTCACTGAATGAATATGTTAAGTTTGTTGCATGGAATCAAACAATAACGTTAGATGAATTGAACTTACTATTGACATTTGATGCAATGAGTGAATGAATGCAGATTCTTTCATTGAATGAAAGCATTAAGCTCGAGGCAATGAATTAATGATACAAGCACTACTCATTGAATTAACACGGGCAGTTTGAAACATTGAATGAGTGCAGTTTGATTCACTGTATGAATATGCTAAGTTTGTTTCATTGAATCAATGAGTAACGTTTGATTCACTGAATGTACTTTCGTCGTTTGAGTCAATGAATCAATGAACGTAGATTGCTTCGTTGAATGAACATTGGCAGTTTGATTCACTTTATGAATATGTTAAGTTCGTTGCACGGAATGAATGAACAACGTTAGATTAATTGAACTTACTATTGACGTTTGATTCAATGAATGAATACAGACTCCATCATTGAATGAAAGCATTCAGCTCGAGGCAATGAATTAATGATGCAAGCACTACTCATTGAATTAACACGTGTAGTTTATTCCATGGAATTAATGGATGCCGTTTGTTTCATTGAACAAATTCAATAAGCTCGAGACAATAAATTCATGATACAAGCTTCTACTCATTGAATTAACACGCGAAGTGTGTTTCATTGAATGAACGAGAGCAGTCTGATTCACCGAATAAATATTTTAAGTTTGTTGCATTGAATCAATGAATAACGTCTGATCTATTGAATTTACTATGTAGGTTTGAATTAGTCAATGAATGAATGCAGATGTTCAACAAATGTACTAAGCTCGTGACGATGGATTAATTCACAGATACAAGCTCCTATCTGTGAATTAACACCTGCTGTTTGTTTCATTGAATGAGTACAGTTTGATTCACTGAAACTGTACTGATGTTATGATTGTTTCATTGCATCAATGAATAACAATTAATTCATTGAATGTACTGTTGGTGTTTGATCCGATGAATTATTTCATTGAATCAATGAATAACATTGGATTAATTGAACTTACTATTAACGTTTGATTCAATGAATGAGTGAATGTAGATTGCTCCATTGAATGTACTTTTCGAGTTTGGTTTATTGAATGTACTTTCGTCGTTTGATTCAATGAATGAATGAATGCAGATTGCTTTGTTGAATTATTGCATTAATTTCGTTACAATGATTCACTGATAAAAGAGCTTCACTTTGAAATAACACGTGCAGTTTACTGTACTCATTCATTCATTCAATGAAGCAAACTCCACGTGTTATTCTAGAGAAAGCAGCTCATCTAAATATTTCAATGAAGCAAATTGCACGTGTGAATTCAACGATAACAGCTTATCTCATGAATTCAATGAAACAAATTGCACTCATTCAGTGAATGTGACTTCAATTGTATATTCAACGTTATTCATTTATTCAGTGAAACAAACTAAATGCATTCATTCAGTGAAATAAACTGAATGTGTTAATTCAAGGAGAAAAGCTTCTATCATTAACTCATAGTCTCGAGTTTAAAGCATTCATTCAATGAATCTAATTATTCATTGATTCAATGAAAGAACCTGAACATAATCATTCACTGAATCCAACTGTACTTATTCATTCAATGAAGCAAACTCCACATGTTATTCTAGAGAAAGCAGCTTATCTCAACATTTCAATGAAACAAACGTTATTCATTGATTCAATGAATCAAACTGACCACATTCATTCAATGAATCAGACTGCATTCATTCATTCTTTGAATCAAACGTCAATAGTTCATTCAATGAAACAAACGTTATTCATTGATTCAATGAATCAAACTGACCACATTCATTCAATGAATCAGACTTCATTCATTCATTCTTTGAATCAAACGTCAATAGTGCATTCAACGAAACAAACTTAGCATATTCATACAGTGAATCAAAATGCACTCATTCAGTGATTCAAACTGCACGTGTTAATTCAATGAGCAGATCTTCTCTCGTTCATTCAATGTGTCGAGCTCTTTCATTCAGTGATCAAACTGCACTCATTCATTCAATGAAACCAACTTACATTCATTCAGTGAAACAAACTGAACGTGTTAATTCAAGGAGAAGAGCTTGTATCATTAATTCATTGTCGCGAGTTTAATGCATTCATTCAACGAAACAATCTGCATGCATTCATTCATTGAATCAAATGCCAATAGTACATTCAATGAAGCAAATGTTATTCATTGATTCAACGAAACAATCTTAACATATTTATTTGATTCCATGCAACGAATTTAACATATTCATTCAGTTGAATGAACGATGGCACTTTCGTTGAATCAATGAATAACGTTTGCTTCATTGAATGTACTATTGGCGTTTGATTCAATGAATGAATGCATGCAGATTGTTTCATTGAATGAATGCATTAAACTCGAGACAATGATTTAATGATACAAGCTTTTCTCCTTGAATTCATTCAGTTTGTTAATACGTGAATGTTAATACATTCAGTTTGTTTCACTTATGAATGTATTAACTTTGTTCCAGTTAATCAATGAATAACGTTTGATCCATTGAATATACAATTAAAGTTGCATTCACTGAATGAGTGCAATTTGTTTCATTGTTTCATTGAGATAAGCTGTTATTGTTGAATTCACACGTGCAATTTGTTTCATTGAATGGATCAGTGCTGTTGGATACACTGAATGAATGAATAACGTTTGATTCATTGGATGTACTTTCGTCGTTTGATTCAATGACTGGATGAATGTAGATTACTTATTTGAATGAATGATGGCAGTTTAATTCACTGAATCAATGTGTTCAATTTATTCCATTGAATTAATGGGTGCAGTTTGTTTCATTGAACGAATTAAATAAGCTGGAGACAATAAATTCATGATACAAGCTTCTACTCATTGAATTAACACACGAAGTTTGTTTCATTGAATGAATGAGAGCAGTCTGATTCACCGAATAAATATATTAAGTTCGTTGCATTGAATCAATGAATAACATCTGATCTATTGAATTTACTATGGAGGTTTGAATCAATCAATGAATGAATGCAGATGTTTTAGTTCAACAAATGTACTAAGCTCGTGTTGAAGGATTAATGATACAAGCTCCTGTCTGTGAATTAACACCTGCTGTTTGTTTCATTGAATGAGTACAGTTTGATTCACTGAATGATTATGTTATTCATTGCATCAATGAATAACAATTGATTCATTGAATGTACTGTTGGCGTTTGATCCGATGAATTATTTCATTGAATCAATGAATAACGTTGGATTAATTGAACTTACTATTAACATTTGATTCAATGAATGAATAGATTGCTTCATTGAATGTACTTTTCGTATTTGGTTCATTGAATTTACGATTGAAGTTTCATTCAAGTTTCGTTTGCTTCATTGAAATGTTGAGAAAAGCTGTTTTCTCTAGAATAACAAGTGGAGTTTCTTTTATTGAATGAATCAATGAATGAATGAATGCAGATTGCTTCATTGAATTATTGCATTAATTTCGTTACAATGATTCAGTGATAAAAGCGCTTTTGAATTACTGTACTCATTCATTCAATGAAGCAACCTCCACGTGTTATTCATTGAAGCATTTTGGATCAATGGTACTGGAAGAGCACAGCAATTCAGGCAGCATCGAGGAGCTTCAGCAAAATGCCCTGAAGCTCTTCAGCCATGCCGTGAAACAAACTCGCTACTACAGCCACATCTGCTTCCTCAGTGCCTGCCTCCGTGACCAACTCATCCCACACGGACTCCGGACCACCTTTAAACCGGCAGCGTTCGGACCCGAACAGGACAAACAGTACAGATTACAGATTCAAAAACACCAGCAACAGTTCTCCTTCAAGATCCTCCGCTCCACGCTCGCAGTAATGCACCGGCACCTAACCTCTCTACAGTCTGCCCTGCCTCAGCTGAGGGCCACACTCTCTCAGCATTGCAAAGGACCCACTCTGTACTACATCCTTAGGAGAATCCATACTCTCAACAAACAGTATTTCAATTCCATCTCAAACATCAAAAACTGTAAGTACAACAAACTTTTATCCACCCACCTCCATAAACCAGCGCTCCTCAAACATTCCAGAAGATTCCCCTGGCCTCGGAAACGCCATTAGCCACGTGGCAGATGCAGCTGCCACCCCCACGCTGATTGATTATGTCACTTCCGCCCCCATCATGGCCACTCCCACAGCCCCTTCCGGCCCTCACATCATTGCCGATGCCACATGCTCAGTCACTTCCGCCACACCTACTGCCGTGTCTGCCACCACTTGCGCCCCCACCAGCGCCGCTCACCTGCATTCTGCTGACACGCCCCCACAGACCCCACTGTCACTATCCCCACCCCCAAGAACCCCGATGGGAGCACGACCCCTGCTCATGCCTCCACCCCCATTGCCTCCACCATCACACCCACTCCAGCTCTGACCCCACTCCCAGCTCCTTACCCACACCAGATCCCAGCTCCCAGCCCTGCCGAGTTTTCACCATTCCCCCGGACCTCCCACTCATGAGGACGAACGATCAGTCCTCAGCAAAGGACTCACATTCATCCCGCTCCGTGGACCCATTGTCTCGAGTTTAATGCATTCATTCAACGAAACAATCTGCATGTATTCATTCATTGAATACGCCAATAGTACATTCAATGAAGCAAACGTTATTCATTGATTCAACGAAACAATCTTAACATATTTAATTGATTCCATTCAACGAATTTCACATATTCATTCAGTGAATCAAACTGCCATCATTCATTCAATGAAGCAATCTACATTCATTCATTCATTGAATCAAATGACGAAAATACATTCATTGAACCAAACACTATTCATTGATTCAATGAAACAATCTTAGCATATTCATACATCAAACTGCAAACTTTCAATGATTCAAACTGCACCTGTTAATTCAATGAGCAGATCTTCTCTCGTTCATTCAATGTCTCCAGCTACATTCAGTGAATCAAACTGCACTCGTTCATTCAATGAATCAAATTGCACGTGTAAATTCAATGATAACAGCTTATCTCATGAATTCAGTGAAAGAAATTGCTTTCACTGTGAAATTACAAGTGAATGTAATTTCAATTGGGGAATCTTCTGGAATGTTTGAGGAGCGCTGGTTATGGAGGTGGGTGGATAAGAGGAGCGCTGGTTATGGAGGTGGGTGGCCTCGGAAACGCCATTAGCCACGTGGCAGATACAGCTGACACCCCCACGCTGATTGATGATGTCACTTCCGCCCCCATCAGGCCCACTCCCACAGCCCCTTCCGGCCCTCACATCATTGCCGATGCCACATGCTCAGTGACTTCCGCCACCCCTTCTGCCGTGTCTGTCGTCACTTGCGCCCCCACCAGCGCCGCTCACCTGCATTCTGCTGACACGCCCCCCAACAGACCCCAATGTCACTATCCCCACCGCCAAGAACTCCGATGGGAGCACTCATGCCTCCACCCCCATTGCCCCCACCATCACACCCACTCCAGGTACTGGCTCTGACCCTACTCCCAGCTCCTTAGCCACACCAGATCCCAGCTCCCAGCCCTGCCGAGTTTTCACCATTCCCCCGGACCTCCCACTCATGAGGACAAACGTTCAGTCCTCAGCAAAGGACTCACATTCATCCCGCTCCGTGGACCCATTGTCTCGAGTTTAATGCATTCATTCAACGAAACAATCTGCATGCATTCATTCATTGAATCAAACGCCAATAGTACATTCAATGAAGCAAACGTTATTCATTGATTCAACGAAACAATCTTAACATATTTAATTGATTCCAATCAACGAATTTCATATATTCATTCAGTGAATCAAACTGCCATCATTCATTCAATGAAGCAATCTACATTCATTCATTCATTGAATCAAATGACGAAAATACATTCATTGAACCAAACACTATTCATTGATTCAATGAAACAATCTTAGCATATTCATACAGTGAATCAAACTGCACATATTCAATGATTCAAACTGCCCGTGTTAATTAATGATACAAGCACTACAAGTAGTGCTTGTATCATTAATTCATTGCCTCGAGCTTGTTTGATTCCATGCAACGAACTTAACATATTCATTCAGTGAATCAAACCGCCATCATTCATTCATCGAAGCAATCTACATCCATTGATTCATTTAATCAAACGACAAAAGTACATTCAATAAACCAAACTCGAAAAGTACATTCAATGGAGCAATCTACATTCATTCATTCATTGAATCAAACGTCCATAGGAAGTTCAATTAATCGAACGTTATTCATTGATTTAATGCAACATTCTTGACATATTCATTCAGTGACTCAAACTGCATTCATTGATTCAATGACACAAACTTTGCATATTCATACACTGAATCAAACTGCACACATTCAATGATTCAAACTGCACGTGTTAATTCAATGAGCAGATCCTCTCTCGAACGATCAATATGTCAAGCTAAACTCATTCATTCAGTGAAACAAACTGAACGTGTTAATTCAAGGAGAAGAGCTTGTATCATTAATTCATTGTCTCGAGTTTAATGCATTGAATCCAACGTCATTAGTATGTTCAATTAATCCAAAGTTATTCATTGATTTAATGCAACAAATTTAACATATTCATTCAGTGAATCAAACTGCATTTATTTATTCAATGAAACAAAATGCACGAGTTAATTCAAAGAAAACAACTTATGAAACGATCTGCATTCATTCTTTCATTGAAAATTCAATCGTACATTCAATGATTATTCATTGATTCCATGCAAAGAACTAAACACATTGATTCAGTGAATTAAACTGCCATCATTCATTGAAGTAAGTAATCAACATTCATCCATTCATTGAATCAAACGACGAAAGTACACCCAATGAATCAAACGTTATTCATTCATTCAGTGTATCCAACAGCACTGATCCATTCAATGAAATAAACTGCATGTGTTAATTCAATCCGCGCAGTTTGATTCACGGAATGAATATGTTAAGTTTGTTGCATTAAATCAATGAATAACGATTGATCCATTGAACTTACTAATGACTTTTGATTCAATGAATGAATGAATGCAAATTGTTTCGTTGATGCAATGAAACAATCATAACATAATCATTCAGTGAATCAAACTGTACTCATTCAATGAAACAAACAGCAGGTGTTAATTCACAGACAGGAGCTTGTATCATTAATCCATCGTCACGAGCTTAGTACATTTGTTGAACTAAAACATCTGCATTCATTCATTGATTGACTCAAACCTCCATAGTAAATTCAATAATTCAGTGAATGTGACTTCAATTGTATATTCAATGAATCAAACGTTATTCATTTATTCAATGAAACAAACTTAATGCATTCATTCAGTGAAATAAACTGAACGTGTTAATTCAAGGAGAAAAGCTTCTATCATTAACTCATAGTCTCGAGTTTAATGCATTCATTCAATGAAACAACCTGCATGCATTCATTCAATGAATCAAACGTTATTCAATGAAACAAACTTAACATTCAGTGAATCACACTGTACTCATTCATTCAATGAAGCAAACTCCACGTGTTATTCTAGAGAAAACAGCTTATCTCAACATTTCATTGAAGCATTTTGGATCAATGGTACTGGAGGAGCACAGCAATTCAGGCAGCATCGAGGAGCTTCAGCAAAATGCCCTGAAGCTCTTCAACCATGTCGTGAAACAAACTCGCTACTACAGCCACATCTGCTTCCTCAGTGCCTGCCTCCGTAACCAACTCATCCCACACGGACTCCGGACCACCTTTGAACCGGCAGCGTTCGGAACCGAACAGGACAAACAGTACAGACTACAGATTCAAAGACACCAGCAACAGTTCTCCTTCAAGATCCTCCGCTCTATGCTCGCAGCAATGCACCGGCACCTAACCTCTCTACAGTCTGCCCTGCCTCAGCTGAGGGCCACACACTCTCAGAATTGCAAAGGACCCACTCTGTACTACATCCTTAGGAAAATCAATACTCTCAACAAACAGTATTGCAATTCCATCACAAACATCAAAAACAGTAAGTACAACAAACTTTTATCCACCCACCTCCATAACCAGCGCTCCTCAAACATTCCAGAAGATTCCCCTGGCCTCGGAAACGCCATTAGCCACGTGGCAGATACAGCTGACACCCCCACGCTGATTGATGATGTCACTTCCGCCCCCATCAGGGCCACTCCCACAGCCCCTTCCGGCCCTCACATCATTGCCGATGCCACATGCTCAGTGACTTCCGCCACCCCTTCTGCCGTGTCTGTCACCACTTGCGCCCCCACCAGCGCCGCTCACCTGCATTCTGCTGACACGCCCCCCAACAGACCCCAATGTCACTATCCCCACCGCCAAGAACTCCGATGGGAGCACTCATGCCTCCACCCCCATTGCCCCCACCATCACACCCACTCCAGGTACTGGCTCTGACCCTACTCCCAGCTCCTTAGCCACACCAGATCCCAGCTCCCAGCCCTGCCGAGTTTTCACCATTCCCCCGGACCTCCCACTCATGAGGACGAACGTTCAGTCCTCAGCAAAGGACTCACATTCATCCCGCTCCGTGGACCCATTGTCTCGAGTTTAATGCATTCATTCAACGAAACAATCTGCATGCATTCATTCATTGAATCAAACGCCAATAAAGCAAACGTTATTCATTGATTCAACGAAACAATCTTAACATATTTAATTGATTCCAATCAACGAATTTCATATATTCATTCAGTGAATCAAACTGCCATCATTCATTCAATGAAGCAATCTCCATTCATTCATTCATTGAATCAAATGACGAAAATACATTCATTGAACCAAACACTATTCATTGATTCAATGAAACAATCTTAGCATATTCATACAGTGAATCAAACTGCACTTATTCAATGATTCAAACTGCCCGTGTTAATTAGTGCTTGTATCATTAATTCATTGCCTCGAGCTTGTTTGATTCCATGCAACGAACTTAACATATTCATTCAGTGAATCAAACCGCCATCATTCAATCGAAGCAATCTACATCCATTGATTCATTTAATCAAACGACAAAAGTACATTCAATAAACCAAACTCGAAAAGTACATTCAATCCTACATTCATTCATTCATTGAATCAAACGTCCATAGGAAGTTCAATTAATCGAACGTTATTCATTGATTAAATGCAACATTCTTGACATATTCATTCAGTGACTCAAACTGCATTCATTGATTCAATGACACAAACTTTGCATATTCATACACTGAATCAAACTGCACACATTCAATGATTCAAACTGCACGTGTTAATTCAATGAGCAGATCCTCTCTCGTTCATTCAATATGTCAAGCTAAACTCATTCATTCAGTGAAACAAACTGAACGTGTTAATTCAAGGAGAAGAGCTTGTATCATTAATTCATTGTCTCGAGTTTAATGCATTCATTCATTGAATCCAACGTCATTAGTATGTTCAATTAATCCAAAGTTATTCATTGATTTAATGCAACAAATTTAACATATTCATTCAGTGAATCAAACTGCATTTATTTATTCAATGAAACAAAATGCACGAGTTAATTCAAAGAAAACAACTTATCTCAATGAAACGATCTGCATTCATTCTTTCATTGAAACTTCAATCGTACATTCAATGATTATTCATTGATTCCATGCAAAGAACTAAACACATTGATTCAGTGAATTAAACTGCCATCATTCATTGAAGTAAGTAATCAACATTCATCCATTCATTGAATCAAACGACGAAAGTACACCCAATGAATCAAACGTTATTCATTCATTCAGTGGATCCATTCAATGAAATAAACTGCATGTGTTAATTCAATCCGCGCAGTTTGATTCACGGAATGAATATGATAAGTTTGTTGTATTAAATCAATGAATAACGATTGATCCATTGAACTTGCTAATGACTTTTGATTCAATGAATGAATGAATGCAAATTGTTTCGTTGATGCAATGAAACAATCATAACATAATCATTCAGTGAATCAAACTGTACTCATTCAATGAAACAAACAGCAGGTGTTAATTCACAGACAGGAGCTTGTATCATTAATCCATCGTCACGAGCTTAGTACATTTGTTGAACTAAAACATCTGCATTCATTCATTGATTGACTCAAACCTCCATAGTAAATTCAATAATTCAGTGAATGTGACTTCAATTGTATATTCAATGAATCAAACGTTATTCATTTATTCAATGAAACAAACTTAATGCATTCATTCAGTGAAATAAACTGAACGTGTTAATTCAAGGAGAAAAGCTTCTATCATTAACTCATAGTCTCGAGTTTAATGCATTCATTCAATGAAACAACCTGCATGCATTCATTCATTGAATCTAACGCCAATGGTACATTCAATGAATCAAACGTTATTCATTGATTCAATGAAACAAACTTAACATTCAGTGAATCACACTGTACTCATTCATTCAATGAAGCAAACTCCACGTGTTATTCTAGAGAAAACAGCTTATCTCAACATTTCATTGAAGCATTTTGGATCAATGGTACTGGAGGAGCACAGCAATTCAGGCAGCATCGAGGAGCTTCAGCAAAATGCCCTGAAGCTCTTCAACCATGTCGTGAAACAAACTCGCTACTACAGCCACATCTGCTTCCTCAGTGCCTGCCTCCGTAACCAACTCATCCCACACGGACTCCGGACCACCTTTGAACCGGCAGCGTTCGGAACCGAACAGTACAGACTACAGATTCAAAGACACCAGCAACAGTTCTCCTTCAAGATCCTCCGCTCTACGCTCGCAGCAATGCACCGGCACCTAACCTCTCTACAGTCTGCCCTGCCTCAGCTGAGGGCCACACTCTCTCAGAATTGCAAAGGACCCACTCTGTACTACATCCTTAGGAGAATCCATACTCTCAACAAACAGTATTTCAATTCCATCTCAAACATCAAAAACAGTAAGTACAACAAACTTTTATCCACCCACCTCCATAACCAGCGCTCCTCAAACATTCCAGAAGATTCCCCTGGCCTCGGAAACGCCATTAGCCACGTGGCAGATACAGCTGACACCCCCACGCTGATTGATGATGTCACTTCCGCCCCCATCAGGGCCACTCCCACAGCCCCTTCCGGCCCTCACATCATTGCCGATGCCACATGCTCAGTGACTTCCGCCACCCCTTCTGCCGTGTCTGTCACCACTTGCGCCCCCACCAGCGCCGCTCACCTGCATTCTGCTGACACGCCCCCCAACAGACCCCAATGTCACTATCCCCACCGCCAAGAACTCCGATGGGAGCACTCATGCCTCCACCCCCATTGCCCCCACCATCACACCCACTCCAGGTACTGGCTCTGACCCTACTCCCAGCTCCTTAGCCACACCAGATCCCAGCTCCCAGCCCTGCCGAGTTTTCACCATTCCCCCGGACCTCCCACTCATGAGGACGAACGTTCAGTCCTCAGCAAAGGACTCACATTCATCCCGCTCCGTGGACCCATTGTCTCGAGTTTAATGCATTCATTCAACGAAACAATCTGCATGCATTCATTCATTGAATCAAACGCCAATAAAGCAAACGTTATTCATTGATTCAACGAAACAATCTTAACATATTTAATTGATTCCAATCAACGAATTTCATATATTCATTCAGTGAATCAAACTGCCATCATTCATTCAATGAAGCAATCTCCATTCATTCATTCATTGAATCAAATGACGAAAATACATTCATTGAACCAAACACTATTCATTGATTCAATGAAACAATCTTAGCATATTCATACAGTGAATCAAACTGCACATATTCAATGATTCAAACTGCCCGTGTTAATTAATGATACAAGCACTACAAGTTGCCTCGAGCTTGTTTGATTCCATGCAACGAACTTAACATATTCATTCAGTGAATCAAACCGCCATCATTCATTCATCGAAGCAATCTACATCCATTGATTCATTTAATCAAACGACAAAAGTACATTCAATAAACCAAACTCGAAAAGTACATTCAATGGAGCAATCTACATTCATTCATTCATTGAATCAAACGTCCATAGGAAGTTCAATTAATCGAACGTTATTCATTGATTTAATGCAACATTCTTGACATATTCATTCAGTGACTCAAACTGCATTCATTGATTCAATGACACAAACTTTGCATATTCATACACTGAATCAAACTGCACACATTCAATGATTCAAACTGCACGTGTTAATTCAATGAGCAGATCCTCTCTCGTTCATTCAATATGTCAAGCTAAACTCATTCATTCAGTGAAACAAACTGAACGTGTTAATTCAAGGAGAAGAGCTTGTATCATTAATTCATTGTCTCGAGTTTAATGCATTGAATCCAACGTCATTAGTATGTTCAATTAATCCAAAGTTATTCATTGATTTAATGCAACAAATTTAACATATTCATTCAGTGAATCAAACTGCATTTATTTATTCAATGAAACAAAATGCACGAGTTAATTCAAAGAAAACAACTTATGAAACGATCTGCATTCATTCTTTCATTGAAAATTCAATCGTACATTCAATGATTATTCATTGATTCCATGCAAAGAACTAAACACATTGATTCAGTGAATTAAACTGCCATCATTCATTGAAGTAAGTAATCAACATTCATCCATTCATTGAATCAAACGACGAAAGTACACCCAATGAATCAAACGTTATTCATTCATTCAGTGTATCCAACAGCACTGATCCATTCAATGAAATAAACTGCATGTGTTAATTCAATCCGCGCAGTTTGATTCACGGAATGAATATGTTAAGTTTGTTGCATTAAATCAATGAATAACGATTGATCCATTGAACTTACTAATGACTTTTGATTCAATGAATGAATGAATGCAAATTGTTTCGTTGATGCAATGAAACAATCATAACATAATCATTCAGTGAATCAAACTGTACTCATTCAATGAAACAAACAGCAGGTGTTAATTCACAGACAGGAGCTTGTATCATTAATCCATCGTCACGAGCTTAGTACATTTGTTGAACTAAAACATCTGCATTCATTCATTGATTGACTCAAACCTCCATAGTAAATTCAATAATTCAGTGAATGTGACTTCAATTGTATATTCAATGAATCAAACGTTATTCATTTATTCAATGAAACAAACTTAATGCATTCATTCAGTGAAATAAACTGAACGTGTTAATTCAAGGAGAAAAGCTTCTATCATTAACTCATAGTCTCGAGTTTAATGCATTCATTCAATGAAACAACCTGCATGCATTCATTCATTGAATCTAACGCCAATGGTACATTCAATGAATCAAACGTTATTCAATGAAACAAACTTAACATTCAGTGAATCACACTGTACTCATTCATTCAATGAAGCAAACTCCACGTGTTATTCTAGAGAAAACAGCTTATCTCAACATTTCATTGAAGCATTTTGGATCAATGGTACTGGAGGAGCACAGCAATTCAGGCAGCATCGAGGAGCTTCAGCAAAATGCCCTGAAGCTCTTCAACCATGTCGTGAAACAAACTCGCTACTACAGCCACATCTGCTTCCTCAGTGCCTGCCTCCGTAACCAACTCATCCCACACGGACTCCGGACCACCTTTGAACCGGCAGCGTTCGGAACCGAACAGGACAAACAGTACAGACTACAGATTCAAAGACACCAGCAACAGTTCTCCTTCAAGATCCTCCGCTCTACGCTCGCAGCAATGCCCTGCCCTGCCTCAGCTGAGGGCCACACACTCTCAGAATTGCAAAGGACCCACTCTGTACTACATCCTTAGGAAAATCAATACTCTCAACAAACAGTATTTCAATTCCATCACAAACATCAAAAACAGTAAGTACAACAAACTTTTATCCACCCACCTCCATAACCAGCGCTCCTCAAACATTCCAGAAGATTCCCCTGGCCTCGGAAACGCCATTAGCCACGTGGCAGATACAGCTGACACCCCCACGCTGATTGATGATGTCACTTCCGCCCCCATCAGGGCCACTCCCACAGCCCCTTCCGGCCCTCACATCATTGCCGATGCCACATGCTCAGTGACTTCCGCCACCCCTTCTGCCGTGTCTGTCACCACTTGCGCCCCCACCAGCGCCGCTCACCTGCATTCTGCTGACACGCCCCCCAACAGACCCCAATGTCACTATCCCCACCGCCAAGAACTCCGATGGGAGCACTCATGCCTCCACCCCCATTGCCCCCACCATCACACCCACTCCAGGTACTGGCTCTGACCCTACTCCCAGCTCCTTAGCCACACCAGATCCCAGCTCCCAGCCCTGCCGAGTTTTCACCATTCCCCCGGACCTCCCACTCATGAGGACGAACGTTCAGTCCTCAGCAAAGGACTCACATTCATCCCGCTCCGTGGACCCATTGTCTCGAGTTTAATGCATTCATTCAACGAAACAATCTGCATGCATTCATTCATTGAATCAAACGCCAATAGTACATTCAATGAAGCAAACGTTATTCATTGATTCAACGAAACAATCTTAACATATTTAATTGATTCCAATCAACGAATTTCATATATTCATTCAGTGAATCAAACTGCCATCATTCATTCAATGAAGCAATCTACATTCATTCATTCATTGAATCAAATGACGAAAATACATTCATTGAACCAAACACTATTCATTGATTCGATTAAACAATCTTAGCATATTCATACAGTGAATCAAACTGCACATATTCAATGATTCAAACTGCCCGTGTTAATTCAATGAGTAGTGCTTGTATCATTAATTCATTGCCTCGAGCTTAATGCTTTCATTCAATGAAAGAATCTGCACTCATTCACTCATTTAATCAAATGTCAATTTTAAGTTCAATTCATCTAACGTTATTGTTTGATTCCATGCAACGAACTTAACATATTCATTCAGTGAATCAAACCGCCATCATTCATTCAACGAAGCAATCTACATCCATTGATTCATTTAATCAAACGACAAAAGTACATTCAATAAACCAAACTCGAATAGTACATTCAATGGAGCAATCTACATTCATTCATTCATTCATTGAATCAAACGTCCATAGGAAGTTCAATTAATCGAACGTTATTCATTGATTTAATGCAACAATCTTGACATATTCATTCAGTGACTCAAACTGCATTCATTGATTCAATGACACAAACTTTGCATATTCATACACTGAATCAAACTGCACACATTCAATGATTCAAACTGCACGTGTTAATTCAATGAGCAGATCCTCTCTCGTTCATTCAATATGTCAAGCTAAACTCATTCATTCAGTGAAACAAACTGAACGTGTTAATTCAAGGAGAAGAGCTTGTATCATTAATTCATTGTCTCGAGTTTAATGCATTCATTCATTGAATCCAACGTCATTAGTATGTTCAATTAATCCAAAGTTATTCATTGATTTAATGCAACAAATTTAACATATTCATTCAGTGAATCAAACTGCATTTATTTATTCAATGAAACAAAATGCATGAGTTAATTCAATGAAACGAACTGCATTCATTCTTTCATTGAATCTTCAATCGTACATTCAATGATTATTCATTGATTCCATGCAAAGAACTAAACACATTGATTCAGTGAATTAAACTGCCATCATTCATTGAAGTAAGTAATCAACATTCATCCATTCATTGAATCAAACGACGAAAGTACACCCAATGAATCAAACGTTATTCATTCATTCAGTGTATCCAACAGCACTGATCCATTCAATGAAACAAACTGCATGTGTTAATTCAATCCGCGCAGTTTGATTCACAGAATGAATATGATAAGTTTGTTGCATTAAATCAATGAATTACGATTGATTCATACTAATGACTTTTGATTCAATGAATAAATCAATGCAAATTGTTTCGTTGATGCAATGATACAATCATAACATAATCATTCATTGAATCAAACTATACTCATTCAATGAAACAAACAGCAGGTGTTAATTCACAGACAGGAGCTTGTATCATTAATCCATCGTCACGAGCTTAGTACATTTGTTGAACTAAAACATCTGCATTCATTCATTGATTGACTCAAATCTCCATTCAATAATTCAGTGAATGTGACTTCAATTGTGTATTCAATGAATCAAACGTTATTCATTTATTCAATGAAACAAACTTAATGCATTCATTCAGTGAAATAAACTGAACGTGTTAATTCAAGGAGAAAAGCTTATATCATTAACTCATAATCTCGAGTTTAATGCATTCATTCAATGAAACAACCTGCATGCATTCATTCATTGAATCTAACGCCAATGGTACATTCAATGAATCAAACGTTATTCATTGATTCAATGAAACAAACTTAACATAATCATTCAGTGAATCACACTGTACTCATTCATTCATTGAAGCAAACTCCACGTGTTATTCTAGAGAAAACAGCTTATCTCAACATTTCATTGAAGCATTTTGGATCAATGGTACTGGAAGAGCACAGCAATTCAGGCAGCATCGAGGAGCTTCAGCAAAATGCCCTGAAACTCTTCAACCATGTCGTGAAACAAACTCGCTACTACAGCCACATCTGCTTCCTCAGTGCCTGCCTCCGTAACCAACTCATCCCACACGGACTCCGGACCACCTTTGAACCGGCAGCGTTCGGACCCGAACAGGACAAACAGTACAGACTACAGATTCAAAGACACCAGCAACAGTTCTCCTTCAAGATCCTCCGCTCCACGCTCGCAGCAATGCACCGGCACCTAACCTCTCTACAGTCTGCCCTGCCTCAGCTGAGGGCCACACTCTCTCAGAATTGCAAAGGACCCACTCTGTACTACATCCTTAGGAGAATCCATACTCTCAACAAACAGTATTTCAATTCCATCACAAACATCAAAAACAGTAAGTACAACAAACTTTTATCCACCCACCTCCATAACCAGCGCTCCTCAAACATTCCAGAAGATTCCCCTGGCCTCAGAAACGCCATTAGCCACGTGGCAGATGCAGCTGCCACCCCCACGCTGATTGATGATGTCACTTCCGCCCCCATCATGGCTGCTCCCACAGCCCCTTCCGCCCCTCACATCATTACCGATGCTCAGTGACTTCCGCCACCCCTACTGCCGTGTCTGCCACCACTTGCGCCCCCACCAGCGCCGCTCACCTGCATTCTGCTGACACGCCCCCCAACAGACCCCACTGTCACTATCCCCACCCCCAAGAACCCCGATGGGTGCACTACACCTGCTCATGCCTCCACCCCCATTGCCCCCACCATCACACCCACTCCAGGTACTGGCTCTGACCCTACTCCCAGCTCCTTAGCCACACCAGATCCCAGCTCCCAGCCCTGCCGAGTTTTCACCATTCCCCCGGACCTCCCACTCATGAGGACGAACGTTCAGTCCTCAGCAAAGGACTCACATTCATCCCGCTCCGTGGACCCATGGTCTCGAGTTTAATGCATTCATTCAACGAAACAATCTGCATGCATTCATTCATTGAATCAAACGCCAATAGTACATTCAATGAAGCAAACGTTATTCATTGATTCAACGAAACAATCTTAACATATTTAATTGATTCCAATCAACGAATTTCATATATTCATTCAGTGAATCAAACTGCCATCATTCATTCAATGAAGCAATCTACATTCATTCATTCCTTGAATCAAATGACGAAAATACATTCATTGAACCAAACACTACTCATTGATTCAATGAAACAATCTTAGCATATTCATACAATGAATCAAACTGCACACTTTCAATGATTCAAACTGCACCTGTTAATTCAATGAGCAGATCTTCTCTCGTTCATTCAATGTCTCCAGCGAAATTCAAGGAATCAAACTGCACTCGTTCATTCAATGATTCAAATTGCACGTGTAAATTCAATGATAACAGCTTATCTCATGAATTCAGTGAAAGAAATTGCTTTCATTCAGTGAATGTAATTTCAGTTGTATATTCAATGAATCAAACATTATGTATTGATTTAATGAAGCCAACTTAACACATTCATTCAGTGAAACAAACTGAACGTGTTAATTCAAGGGGAAGAGCTTGTTTCATTAAATCATTGTCTCGAGTTTAATGCATACATTCAACGAAACAATTTGCATTCATTCATTCATTGAATCAAAAGTCATTAGTAAGTTCAATGAATCAAACGTTATTCATTGATTTAATGCAACAAACTTAACATATTCATTCCGTAAATCAAACTGCGCGGATTGAATTAACACATGCAGTTTGTTTCATTGAATGGATCAGTGCTGTTGGATACACTGAATGAATGAATAACGTTTGATTCATTGGATGTACTTTCGTCGTTTGATTCAATGAATGGATGAATGTAGATTACTTATTTCGATGAATGATGGCAGTTTAATTCACTGAATCAGTGTTTAGTTCGTTGCACCCATTAATTCAATGGAATAAACTACACGTTTTAATTCAATGAGTAGTGCTTGCATCATTAATTCGTTGCCTCGAGCTGAATACTTTCATTCAATGATTGAGTCTGTATTCATTCATTGAATCAAACGTCAATAGTAAGTTCAATTAATCTAACGTTGTTGATTCATTCCGTGTAACGAACTTAACACATATTCATAAAATGTATCAAACTGCTATTGTTCATTCAACGAAGCAATCTACGTTCATTGATTTATTGACTCAAACGACGAAAGTACATTCAATTAATCAAACGTTACTCATTGATTCAATGAAACAAGCATAGCATATTCATACAGTGAATCAAACTGCACATATTAAATGATTCAAACTGCCCGTGTTAATTCAATGAGTAGTGCTTGTATCATTAATTCATTGCCTCGAGCTTAATGCTTTCATTCAATGAAAGAATCTGCACTCACTCATTCATTTAATCAAATGTCAATTTTAAGTTCAATTCATCTAACGTTATTGTTTGATTCCATGCAACGAACTTAACATATTCATTCCGTGAATGAAACCGAAATCATTCATACAACGAAGCAATCCACATCCATTGATTCATTGAATCAAACGACAAAAGTACATTCAATAAACCAAACGCGAAAAGTACATTCAATGGAGCAATCTACATTCATTCATTCATTCATTGAATCAAACGTCCATAGGAAGTTCAATTAATCGAACGTTATTCATTGATTTAATGCAACAATCTTGACATATTCATTCAGTGACTCAAACTGCATTCATTGATTCAATGACACAAACTTAGCATATTCATACACTGAATCAAACTGCACACATTCAATGATTCAAACTGCACGTGTTAATTCAATGAGCAGATCCTCTCTCGTTCATTCAATATGTCAAGCTAAACTCATTCATTCAGTGAAACAAACTGAACGTGTTAATTCAAGGAGAAGAGCTTGTATCATTAATTCATTGTCCCGAGTTTAATGCATTCATTCAACGAATGCATTCATTCATTCATTGAATCCAACGTCATTAGTATGTTCAATTAATCCAAAGTTTTTCATTGATTTAATGCAACAAATTTAACATATTCATTCAGTGAATCAAACTGCATTTATTTATTCAATGAAACAAAATGCATGAGTTAATTCAAAGAAAACAACTTATCTCAATGAAACGATCTGCATTCATTCTTTCATTGAAACTTCAATCGTACATTCAATGATTATTCATTGATTCCATGCAAAGAACTAAACACATTGATTCAGTGAATTAAACTGCCATCATTCATTGAAGTAAGTAATCAACATTCATCCATTCATTGAATCAAACGACGAAAGTACACCCAATGAATCAAACGTTATTCATTCATTCAGTGTATCCAACAGCACTGATCCATTCAATGAAACAAACTGCATGTGTTAATTCAATCCGTGCAGTTTGATTCACGGAATGAATATGATAAGTTTGTTGCATTAAATCAATGAATTACGATTGATTCATACTAATGACTTTTGATTCAATGAATAAATCAATGCAAATTGTTTCGTTGATGCAATGATACAATCATAACATAATCATTCATTCAATCAAACTATACTCATTCAATGAAACAAACAGCAGGTGTTAATTCACAGACAGGAGCTTGTATCATTAATCCATCGTCACGAGCTTAGTACATTTGTTGAACTAAAACATCTGCATTCATTCATTGATTGACTCAAATCTCCATAGTAAATTCAATAATTCAGTGAATGTGACTTCAATTGTATATTCAATGAATCAAACGTTATTCATTTATTCAATGAAACAAACTTAATGCATTCATTCAGTGAAATAAACTGAACGTGTTAATTCAAGGAGAAAAGCTTCTATCATTAACTCATAGTCTCGAGTTTAATGCATTCTTTCAATGAAACAACCTGCATGCATTCATTCATTGAATCTAACGCCAATGGTACATTCAATGAATCAAACGTTATTCATTGATTCAATGAAACAAACTTAACATAATCATTCAGTGAATCACACTGTACTCATTCATTCAATGAAGCAAACTCCACGTGTTATTCTAGAGAAAACAGCTTATCTCAACATTTCATTGAAGCATTTTGGATCAATGGTACTGGAGGAGCACAGCAATTCAGGCAGCATCGAGGAGCTTCAGCAAAATGCCCTGAAGCTCTTCAACCATGTCGTGAAACAAACTCGCTACTACAGCCACATCTGCTTCCTCAGTGCCTGCCTCCGTAACCAACTCATCCCACACGGACTCCGGACCACCTTTGAACCGGCAGCGTTCGGAACCGAACAGGACAAACAGTACAGACACCAGCAACAGTTCTCCTTCAAGATCCTCCGCTCCACGCTCGCAGCAATGCACCGGCACCTAACCTCTCTACAGTCTGCCCTGCCTCAGCTGAGGGCCACACTCTCTCAGAATTGCAAAGGACCCACTCTGTACTACATCCTTAGGAGAATCCATACTCTCAACAAACAGTATTTCAATTCCATCACAAACATCAAAAACAGTAAGTACAACAAACTTTTATCCACCCACCTCCATAACCAGCGCTCCTCAAACATTCCAGAAGATTCCCCTGGCCTCGGAAACGCCATTAGCCACGTGGCAGATACAGCTGACACCCCCACGCTGATTGATGATGTCACTTCAGCCCCCATCGGGGCCACTCCCACAGCCCCTTCCGGCCCTCACATCATTGCCAATGCCACATGCTCAGTGACTTCCGCCACCCCTTCTGCCGTGTCTGTCACCACTTGCGCCCCCACCAGCGCCGCTCACCTGCATTCTGCTGACACGCCCCCCCAACAGACCCCAATGTCACTATCCCCATCGCCAAGAACTCCGATGGGAGCACTCATGCCTCCACCCCCATTGCCCCCACCATCACACCCACTCCAGGTACTGGCTCTGACCCTACTCCCAGCTCCTTAGCCACACCAGATCCCAGCTCCCAGCCCTGCCGAGTTTTCACCATTCCCCCGGACCCCCCACTCATGAGGACGAACGTTCAGTCCTCAGCAAAGGACTCACATTCATCCCGCTCCGTGGACCCATTGTCTCGAGTTTAATGCATTCATTCAACGAAACAATCTGCATGCATTCATTCATTGAATCAAACGCCAATAGTACATTCAATGAAGCAAACGTTATTCATTGATTCAACGAAACAATCTTAACATATTTAATTGATTCCAATCAACGAATTTCATATATTCATTCAGTGAATCAAACTGCCATCATTCATTCAATGAAGCAATCTACATTCATTCATTCATTGAATCAAATGACGAAAATACATTCATTGAACCAAACACTATTCATTGATTCAATTAAACAATCTTAGCATATTCATACAGTGAATCAAACTGCACATATTCAATGATTCAAGCTGCCCGTGTTAATTCAATGAGTAGTGCTTGTATCATTAATTCATTGCCTCGAGCTTAATGCTTTCATTCAATGAAAGAATCTGCACTCATTCACTCATTTAATCAAATGTCAATTTTAAGTTCAATTCATCTAACGTTATTGTTTGATTCCATGCAACGAACTTAACATATTCATTCAGTGAATCAAACCGCCATCATTCATTCAACGAAGCAATCTACATCCATTGATTCATTTAATCAAACGACAAAAGTACATTCAATAAACCAAACTCGAAAAGTACATTCAATGGAGCAATCTACATTCATTCATTCATTCATTGAATCAAACGTCCATAGGAAGTTCAATTAATCGAACGTTATTCATTGATTTAATGCAACAATCTTGACATATTCATTCAGTCACTCAAACTGCATTCATTGATTCATATTCATACACTGAATCAAACTGCACACATTCAATGATTCAAACTGCACGTGTTAATTCAATGAGCAGATCCTCTCTCGTTCATTCAATATGTCAAGCTAAACTCATTCATTCAGTGAAACAAACTGAACGTGTTAATTCAAGGAGAAGTGCTTGTATCATTAATTCATTGTCTCGAGTTTAATGCATTCATTCATTGAATCCAACGTCATTAGTATGTTCAATTAATCCAAAGTTTTTCATTGATTTAATGCAACAAATTTAACATATTCATTCAGTGAATCAAACTGCATTTATTTATTCAATGAAACAAAATGCACGAGTTAATTCAAAGAAAACAACTTATCTCAATGAAACGATCTGCATTCATTCTTTCATTGAAACTTCAATCGTACATTCAATGATTATTCATTGATTCCATGCAAAGAACTAAACACATTGATTCAGTGAATTAAACTGCCATCATTCATTGAAGTAAGTAATCAACATTCATCCATTCATTGAATCAAACGACGAAAGTACACCCAATGAATCAAACGTTATTCATTCATTCAGTGTATCCAACAGCACTGATCCATTCAATGAAACAAACTGCATGTGTTAATTCAATCCGCGCAGTTTGATTCACGGAATGAATATGATAAGTTTGTTGCATTAAATCAATGAATTACGATTGATTCATACTAATGACTTTTGATTCAATGAATAAATCAATGCAAATTGTTTCGTTGATGCAATGATACAATCATAACATAATCATTCATTGAATCAAACTATACTCATTCAATGAAACAAACAGCAGGTGTTAATTCACAGACAGGAGCTTGTATCATTAATCCATCGTCACGAGCTTAGTACATTTGTTGAACTAAAACATCTGCATTCATTCATTGATTGACTCAAATCTCCATTCAATAATTCAGTGAATGTGACTTCAATTGTGTATTCAATGAATCAAACGTTATTCATTTATTCAATGAAACAAACTTAATGCATTCATTCAGTGAAATAAACTGAACGTGTTAATTCAAGGAGAAAAGCTTATATCATTAACTCATAATCTCGAGTTTAATGCATTCATTCAATGAAACAACCTGCATGCATTCATTCATTGAATCTAACGCCAATGGTACATTCAATGAATCAAACGTTATTCATTGATTCAATGAAACAAACTTAACATAATCATTCAGTGAATCACACTGTACTCATTCATTCAATGAAGCAAACTCCACGTGTTATTCTAGAGAAAACAGCTTATCTCAACATTTCATTGAAGCATTTTGGATCAATGGTACTGGAAGAGCACAGCAATTCAGGCAGCATCGAGGAGCTTCAGCAAAATGCCCTGAAGCTCTTCAACCATGTCGTGAAACAAACTCGCTACTACAGCCACATCTGCTTCCTCAGTGCCTGCCTCCGTAACCAACTCATCCCACACGGACTCCGGACCACCTTTGAACCGGCAGCGTTCGGACCCGAACAGGACAAACAGTACAGACTACAGATTCAAAGACACCAGCAACAGTTCTCCTTCAAGATCCTCCGCTCCACGCTCGCAGCAATGCACCGGCACCTAACCTCTCTACAGTCTGCCCTGCCTCAGCTGAGGGCCACACTCTCTCAGAATTGCAAAGGACCCACTCTGTACTACATCCTTAGGAGAATCCATACTCTCAACAAACAGTATTTCAATTCCATCACAAACATCAAAAACAGTAAGTACAACAAACTTTTATCCACCCACCTCCATAACCAGCGCTCCTCAAACATTCCAGAAGATTCCCCTGGCCTCAGAAACGCCATTAGCCACGTGGCAGATGCAGCTGACACCCCCACGCTGATTGATGATGTCACTTCCGCCCCCATCATGGCTGCTCCCACAGCCCCTTCCGCCCCTCACATCATTACCGATGCTCAGTGACTTCCGCCACCCCTACTGCCGTGTCTGCCACCACTTGCGCCCCCACCAGCGCCGCTCACCTGCATTCTGCTGACACGCCCCCCAACAGACCCCACTGTCACTATCCCCACCCCCAAGAACTACACCTGCTCATGCCTCCACCCCCATTGCCCCCACCATCACACCCACTCCAGGTACTGGCTCTGACCCCACTCCCAGCTCCTTAGCCACACCAGATCCCAGCTCCCAGCCCTGCCGAGTTTTCACCATTCCCCCGGACCTCCCACTCATGAGGACGAACGTTCAGTCCTCAGCAAAGGACTCACATTCATCCCGCTCCGTGGACCCATGGTCTCGAGTTTAATGCATTCATTCAACGAAACAATCTGCATGCATTCATTCATTGAATCAAACGCCAATAGTACATTCAATGAAGCAAACGTTATTCATTGATTCAACGAAACAATCTTAACATATTTAATTGATTCCAATCAACGAATTTCATATATTCATTCAGTGAATCAAACTGCCATCATTCATTCAATGAAGCAATCTACATTCATTCATTCCTTGAATCAAATGACGAAAATACATTCATTGAACCAAACACTACTCATTGATTCAATGAAACAATCTTAGCATATTCATACAATGAATCAAACTGCACACTTTCAATGATTCAAACTGCACCTGTTAATTCAATGAGCAGATCTTCTCTCGTTCATTCAATGTCTCCAGCGAAATTCAAGGAATCAAACTGCACTCGTTCATTCAATGATTCAAATTGCACGTGTAAATTCAATGATAACAGCTTATCTCATGAATTCAGTGAAAGAAATTGCTTTCATTCAGTGAATGTAATTTCAGTTGTATATTCAATGAATCAAACATTATGTATTGATTTAATGAAGCCAACTTAACACATTCATTCAGTGAAACAAACTGAACGTGTTAATTCAAGGGGAAGAGCTTGTTTCATTAAATCATTGTCTCGAGTTTAATGCACACATTCAACGAAACAATTTGCATTCATTCATTCATTGAATCAAAAGTCATTAGTAAGTTCAATGAATCAAACGTTATTCATTGATTTAATGCAACAAACTTAACATATTCATTCCGTAAATCAAACTGCGCGGATTGAATTAACACATGCAGTTTGTTTCATTGAATGGATCAGTGCTGTTGGATACACTGAATGAATGAATAACGTTTGATTCATTGGATGTACTTTCGTCGTTTGATTCAATGAATGGATGAATGTAGATTACTTATTTCAATGAATGATGGCAGTTTAATTCACTGAATCAGTGTTTAGTTCGTTGCACCCATTAATTCAATGGAATAAACTACACGTTTTAATTCAATGAGTAGTGCTTGCATCATTAATTCGTTGCATCGAGCTGAATACTTTCATTCAATGATGGAGTCTGTATTCATTCATTGAATCAAACGCCAATAGTAAGTTCAATTAATCTAACGTTGTTGATTCATTCCGTGTAACGAACTTAACACATATTCATAAAATGTATCAAACTGCTATTGTTCATTCAACGAAGCAATCTACGTTCATTGATTTATTGACTCAAACGACGAAAGTACATTCAATTAATCAAACGTTACTCATTGATTCAATGAAACAAGCATAGCATATTCATACAGTGAATCAAACTGCACATATTAAATGATTCAAACTGCCCGTGTTAATTCAATGAGTAGTGCTTGTATCATTAATTCATTGCCTCGAGCTTAATGCTTTCATTCAATGAAAGAATCTGCACTCACTCATTCATTTAATCAAATGTCAATTTTAAGTTCAATTCATCTAACGTTATTGTTTGATTCCATGCAACGAATTTAACATATTCATTCCGTGAATGAAACAGAAATCATTCATACAACGAAGCAATCCACATCCATTGATTCATTGAATCAAACGACAAAAGTACATTCAATAAACCAAACGCGAAAAGTACATTGAATGGAGCAATCTACATTCATTCATTCATTCATTGAATCAAACGTCCATAGGAAGTTCAATTAATCGAACGTTATTCATTGATTTAATGCAACAATCTTGACATATTCATTCAGTGACTCAAACTGCATTCATTGATTCAATGACACAAACTTAGCATATTCATACACTGAATCAAACTGCACACATTCAATGATTAAAACTGCACGTGTTAATTCAATGAGCAGATCCTCTCTCGTACATTCAATATGTCAAGCTAAACTCATTCATTCAGTGAAACAAACTGAACGTGTTAATTCAAGGAGAAGAGCTTGTATCATTAATTCATTGTCCCGAGTTTAATGCATTCATTCAACGAATGCATTCATTCATTCATTGAATCCAACGTCATTAGTATGTTCAATTAATCCAAAGTTTTTCATTGATTTAATGCAACAAATTTAACATATTCATTCAGTGAATCAAACTGCATTTATTTATTCAATGAAACAAAATGCATGAGTTAATTCAAAGAAAACAACTTATCTCAATGAAACGATCTGCATTCATTCTTTCATTGAAACTTCAATCGTACATTCAATGATTATTCATTGATTCCATGCAAAGAACTAAACACATTGATTCAGTGAATTAAACTGCCATCATTCATTGAAGTAAGTAATCAACATTCATCCATTCATTGAATCAAACGACGAAAGTACACCCAATGAATCAAACGTTATTCATTCATTCAGTGTATCCAACAGCACTGATCCATTCAATGAAACAAACTGCATGTGTTAATTCAATCCGTGCAGTTTGATTCACGGAATGAATATGATAAGTTTGTTGCATTAAATCAATGAATTACGATTGATTCATACTAATGACTTTTGATTCAATGAATAAATCAATGCAAATTGTTTCGTTGATGCAATGATACAATCATAACATAATCATTCATTGAATCAAACTATACTCATTCAATGAAACAAACAGCAGGTGTTAATTCACAGACAGGAGCTTGTATCATTAATCCATCGTCACGAGCTTAGTACATTTGTTGAACTAAAACATCTGCATTCATTCATTGATTGACTCAAATCTCCATAGTAAATTCAATAATTCAGTGAATGTGACTTCAATTGTATATTCAATGAATCAAACGTTATTCATTTATTCAATGAAACAAACTTAATGCATTCATTCAGTGAAATAAACTGAACGTGTTAATTCAAGGAGAAAAGCTTCTATCATTAACTCATAGTCTCGAGTTTAATGCATTCTTTCAATGAAACAACCTGCATGCATTCATTCATTGAATCTAACGCCAATGGTACATTCAATGAATCAAACGTTATTCATTGATTCAATGAAACAAACTTAACATAATCATTCAGTGAATCACACTGTACTCATTCATTCAATGAAGCAAACTCCACGTGTTATTCTAGAGAAAACAGCTTATCTCAACATTTCATTGAAGCATTTTGGATCAATGGTACTGGAGGAGCACAGCAATTCAGGCAGCATCGAGGAGCTTCAGCAAAATGCCCTGAAGCTCTTCAACCATGTCGTGAAACAAACTCGCTACTACAGCCACATCTGCTTCCTCAGTGCCTGCCTCCGTAACCAACTCATCCCACACGGACTCCGGACCACCTTTGAACCGGCAGCGTTCGGAACCGAACAGGACAAACAGTACAGACTACAGATTCAAAGACACCAGCAACAGTTCTCCTTCAAGATCCTCCGCTCCACGCTCGCAGCAATGCACCGGCACCTAACCTCTCTACAGTCTGCCCTGCCTCAGCTGAGGGCCACACTCTCTCAGAATTGCAAAGGACCCACTCTGTACTACATCCTTAGGAGAATCCATACTCTCAACAAACAGTATTTCAATTCCATCACAAACATCAAAAACAGTAAGTACAACAAACTTTTATCCACCCACCTCCATAACCAGCGCTCCTCAAACATTCCAGAAGATTCCCCTGGCCTCGGAAACGCCATTAGCCACGTGGCAGATACAGCTGACACCCCCACGCTGATTGATGATGTCACTTCCGCCCCCATCGGGGCCACTCCCACAGCCCCTTCCGGCCCTCACATCATTGCCAATGCCACATGCTCAGTGACTTCCGCCACCCCTTCTGCCGTGTCTGTCACCACTTGCGCCCCCACCAGCGCCGCTCACCTGCATTCTGCTGACACGCCCCCCAACAGACCCCAATGTCACTATCCCCACCGCCAAGAACTCCGATGGGAGCACTCATGCCTCCACCCCCATTGCCCCCACCATCACACCCACTCCAGGTACTGGCTCTGACCCTACTCCCAGCTCCTTAGCCACACCAGATCCCAGCTCCCAGCCCTGCCGAGTTTTCACCATTCCCCCGGACCTCCCACTCATGAGGACGAACGTTCAGTCCTCAGCAAAGGACTCACATTCATCCCGCTCCGTGGACCCATTGTCTCGAGTTTAATGCATTCATTCAACGAAACAATCTGCATGCATTCATTCATTGAATCAAACGCCAATAGTACATTCAATGAAGCAAACGTTATTCATTGATTCAACGAAACAATCTTAACATATTTAATTGATTCCAATCAACGAATTTCATATATTCATTCAGTGAATCAAACTGCCATCATTCATTCAATGAAGCAATCTACATTCATTCATTCATTGAATCAAATGACGAAAATACATTCATTGAACCAAACACTATTCATTGATTCAATTAAACAATCTTAGCATATTCATACAGTGAATCAAACTGCACATATTCAATGATTCAAGCTGCCCGTGTTAATTCAATGAGTAGTGCTTGTATCATTAATTCATTGCCTCGAGCTTAATGCTTTCATTCAATGAAAGAATCTGCACTCATTCACTCATTTAATCAAATGTCAATTTTAAGTTCAATTCATCTAACGTTATTGTTTGATTCCATGCAACGAACTTAACATATTCATTCAGTGAATCAAACCGCCATCATTCATTCAACGAAGCAATCTACATCCATTGATTCATTTAATCAAACGACAAAAGTACATTCAATAAACCAAACTCGAAAAGTACATTCAATGGAGCAATCTACATTCATTCATTCATTCATTGAATCAAACGTCCACAGGAAGTTCAATTAATCGAACGTTATTCATTGATTTAATGCAACAATCTTGACATATTCATTCAGTCACTCAAACTGCATTCATTGATTCAATGACACAAACTTTGCATATTCATACCCTGAATCAAACTGCACACATTCAATGATTCAAACTGCACGTGTTAATTCAATGAGCAGATCCTCTCTCGTTCATTCAATATGTCAAGCTAAACTCATTCATTCAGTGAAACAAACTGAACGTGTTAATTCAAGGAGAAGAGCTTGTATCATTAATTCATTGTCTCGAGTTTAATGCATTCATTCATTGAATCCAACGTCAATAGTATGTTCAATTAATCCAAAGTTTTTCATTGATTTAATGCAACAAATTTAACATATTCATTCAGTGAATCAAACTGCATTTATTTATTCAATGAAACAAAATGCACGAGTTAATTCAAAGAAAACAACTTATCTCAATGAAACGATCTGCATTCATTCTTTCATTGAAACTTCAATCGTACATTCAATGATTATTCATTGATTCCATGCAAAGAACTAAACACATTGATTCAGTGAATTAAACTGCCATCATTCATTGAAGTAAGTAATCAACATTCATCCATTCATTGAATCAAACGACGAAAGTACACCCAATGAATCAAACGTTATTCATTCATTCAGTGTATCCAACAGCACTGATCCATTCAATGAAACAAACTGCATGTGTTAATTCAATCCGCGCAGTTTGATTCACGGAATGAATATGATAAGTTTGTTGCATTAAATCAATGAATTACGATTGATTCATACTAATGACTTTTGATTCAATGAATAAATCAATGCAAATTGTTTCGTTGATGCAATGATACAATCATAACATAATCATTCATTGAATCAAACTATACTCATTCAATGAAACAAACAGCAGGTGTTAATTCACAGACAGGAGCTGGTATCATTAATCCATCGTCACGAGCTTAGTACATTTGTTGAACTAAAACATCTGCATTCATTCATTGATTGACTCAAATCTCCATAGTAAATTCAATAATTCAGTGAATGTGACTTCAATTGTATATTCAATGAATCAAACGTTATTCATTTATTCAATGAAACAAACTTAATGCATTCATTCAGTGAAATAAACTGAACGTGTTAATTCAAGGAGAAAAGCTTCTATCATGAACTCATAGTCTCGAGTTTAATGCATTCTTTCAATGAAACAACCTGCATGCATTCATTCATTGAATCTAACGCCAATGGTACATTCAATGAATCAAACGTTATTCATTGATTCAATGAAACAAACTTAACATAATCATTCAGTGAATCACACTGTACTCATTCATTCAATGAAGCAAACTCCACGTGTTATTCTAGAGAAAACAGCTTATCTCAACATTTCATTGAAGCATTTTGGATCAATGGTACTGGAGGAGCACAGCAATTCAGGCAGCATCGAGGAGCTTCAGCAAAATGCCCTGAAGCTCTTCAACCATGTCGTGAAACAAACTCGCTACTACAGCCACATCTGCTTCCCCAGTGCCTGCCTCCGTAACCAACTCATCCCACACGGACTCCGGACCAACTTTGAACCGGCAGCGTTCGGAACCGAACAGGACAAACAATACAGACTACAGATTCAAAGACACCAGCAACAGTTCTCCTTCAAGATCCTCCGCTCCACGCTCGCAGCAATGCACCGGCACCTAACCTCTCTACACTCTGCCCTGCCTCAGCTGAGGGCCACACTCTCAGAATTGCAAAGGACCCACTCTGTACTACATCCTTCGGAGAATCCATACTCTCAACAAACAGTATTTCAATTCCATCACAAACATCAAAAACAGTAAGTACAACAAACTTTTATCCACCCACCTCCATAACCAGCGCTCCTCAAACATTCCAGAAGATTCCCCTGGCCTCGGAAACGCCATTAGCCACGTGGCAGATACAGCTGCCACCCCCACGCTGATTGATGATGTCACTTCCGCCCCCATCGGGGCCACTCCCACAGCCCCTTCCGGCCCTCACATCATTGCCAATGCCACATGCTCAGTGACTTCCGCCACCCCTTCTGCCGTGTCTGTCACCACTTGCGCCCCCACCAACGCCGCTCACCTGCATTCTGCTGACACGCCCCCCAACAGACCCCAATGTCACTATCCCCACCGCCAAGAACTCCGATGGGAGCACTCATGCCTCCACCCCCATTGCCCCCACCATCACACCCACTCCAGGTACTGGCTCTGACCCTACTCCCAGCTCCTTAGCCACACCAGATCCCAGCTCCCAGCCCTGCCGAGTGTTCACCATTCCCCCGGACCTCCCACTCATGAGGACGAACGTTCAGTCCTCAGCAAAGGACTCACATTCATCCCGCTCCGTGGACCCATTGTCTCGAGTTTAATGCATTCATTCAACGAAACAATCTGCATGCATTCATTCATTGAATCAAACGCCAATAGTACATTCAATGAAGCAAACGTTATTCATTGATTCAACGAAACAATCTTAACATATTTAATTGATTCCAATCAACGAATTTCATATATTCATTCAGTGAATCAAACTGCCATCATTCATTCAATGAAGCAATCTACATTCATTCATTCATTGAATCAAATGACGAAAATACATTCATTGAACCAAACACTATTCATTGATTCAATTAAACAATCTTAGCATATTCATACAGTGAATCAAACTGCACATATTCAATGATTCAAGCTGCCCGTGTTAATTCAATGAGTAGTGCTTGTATCATTAATTCATTGCCTCGAGCTTAATGCTTTCATTCAATGAAAGAATCTGCACTCATTCACTCATTTAATCAAATGTCAATTTTAAGTTCAATTCATCTAACGTTATTGTTTGATTCCATGCAACGAACTTAACATATTCATTCAGTGAATCAAACCGCCATCATTCATTCAACGAAGCAATCTACATCCATTGATTCATTTAATCAAACGACAAAAGTACATTCAATAAACCAAACTCGAAAAGTACATTCAATGGAGCAATCTACATTCATTCATTCATTCATTGAATCAAACGTCCATAGGAAGTTCAATTAATCGAACGTTATTCATTGATTTAATGCAACAATCTTGACATATTCATTCAGTCACTCAAACTGCATTCATTGATTCAATGACACAAACTTTGCATATTCATACACTGAATCAAACTGCACACATTCAATGATTCAAACTGCACGTGTTAATTCAATGAGCAGATCCTCTCTCGTTCATTCAATATGTCAAGCTAAACTCATTCATTCAGTGAAACAAACTGAACTTGTTAATTCAAGGAGAAGAGCTTGTATCATTAATTCATTGTCTCGAGTTTAATGCATTCATTCATTGAATCCAACGTCATTAGTATGTTCAATTAATCCAAAGTTTTTCATTGATTTAATGCAACAAATTTAACATATTCATTCAGTGAATCAAACTGCATTTATTTATTCAATGAAACAAAATGCACGAGTTAATTCAAAGAAAACAACTTATCTCAATGAAACGATCTGCATTCATTCTTTCATTGAAACTTCAATCGTACATTCAATGATTATTCATTGATTCCATGCAAAGAACTAAACACATTGATTCAGTGAATTAAACTGCCATCATTCATTGAAGTAAGTAATCAACATTCATCCATTCATTGAATCAAACGACGAAAGTACACCCAATGAATCAAACGTTATTCATTCATTCAGTGTATCCAACAGCACTGATCCATTCAATGAAACAAACTGCATGTGTTAATTCAATCCGCGCAGTTTGATTCACGGAATGAATATGATAAGTTTGTTGCATTAAATCAATGAATTACGATTGATTCATACTAATGACTTTTGATTCAATGAATAAATCAATGCAAATTGTTTCGTTGATGCAATGATACAATCATAACATAATCATTCATTGAATCAAACTATACTCATTCAATGAAACAAACAGCAGGTGTTAATTCACAGACAGGAGCTGGTATCATTAATCCATCGTCACGAGCTTAGTACATTTGTTGAACTAAAACATCTGCATTCATTCATTGATTGACTCAAATCTCCATAGTAAATTCAATAATTCAGTGAATGTGACTTCAATTGTATATTCAATGAATCAAACGTTATTCATTTATTCAATGAAACAAACTTAATGCATTCATTCAGTGAAATAAACTGAACGTGTTAATTCAAGGAGAAAAGCTTCTATCATTAACTCATAGTCTCGAGTTTAATGCATTCTTTCAATGAAACAACCTGCATGCATTCATTCATTGAATCTAACGCCAATGGTACATTCAATGAATCAAACGTTATTCATTGATTCAATGAAACAAACTTAACATAATCATTCAGTGAATCACACTGTACTCATTCATTCAATGAAGCAAACTCCACGTGTTATTCTAGAGAAAACAGCTTATCTCAACATTTCATTGAAGCATTTTGGATCAATGGTACTGGAGGAGCACAGCAATTCAGGCAGCATCGAGCAGCTTCAGCAAAATGCCCTGAAGCTCTTCAACCATGTCGTGAAACAAACTCGCTACTACAGCCACATCTGCCTGCCTCCGTAACCAACTCATCCCACACGGACTCCGGACCAACTTTGAACCGGCAGCGTTCGGAACCGAACAGGACAAACAGTACAGACTACAGATTCAAAGACACCAGCAACAGTTCTCCTTCAAGATCCTCCGCTCCACGCTCGCAGCAATGCACCGGCACCTAACCTCTCTACAGTCTGCCCTGCCTCAGCTGAGGGCCACACTCTCAGAATTGCAAAGGACCCACTCTGTACTACATCCTTAGGAGAATCCATACTCTCAACAAACAGTATTTCAATTCCATCACAAACATCAAAAACAGTAAGCACAACAAACTTTTATCCACCCACCTCCATAACCAGCGCTCCTCAAACATTCCAGAAGATTCCCCTGGCCTCGGAAACGCCATTAGCCACGTGGCAGATACAGCTGCCACCCCCACGCTGATTGATGATGTCACTTCCGCCCCCATCGGGGCCACTCCCACAGCCCCTTCCGGCCCTCACATCATTGCCAATGCCACATGCTCAGTGACTTCCGCCACCCCTTCTGCCGTGTCTGTCACCACTTGCGCCCCCACCAACGCCGCTCACCTGCATTCTGCTGACACGCCCCCCAACAGACCCCAATGTCACTATCCCCACCGCCAAGAACTCCGATGGGAGCACTCATGCCTCCACCCCCATTGCCCCCACCATCACACCCACTCCAGGTACTGGCTCTGACCCTAATCCCAGCTCCTTAGCCACACCAGATCCCAGCTCCCAGCCCTGCCGAGTTTTCACCATTCCCCCGGACCTCCCACTCATGAGGACGAACGTTCAGTCCTCAGCAAAGGACTCACATTCATCCCGCTCCGTGGACCCATTGTCTCGAGTTTAATGCATTCATTCAACGAAACAATCTGCATGCATTCATTCATTGAATCAAACGCCAATAGTACATTCAGTGAAGCAAACGTTATTCATTGATTCAACGAAACAATCTTAACATATTTAATTGATTCCAATCAACGAATTTCATATATTCATTCAGTGAATCAAACTGCCATCATTCATTCAATGAAGCAATCTACATTCATTCATTCATTGAATCAAATGACGAAAATACATTCATTGAACCAAACACTATTCATTGATTCAATTAAACAATCTTAGCATATTCATACAGTGAATCAAACTGCACATATTCAATGATTCAAGCTGCCCGTGTTAATTCAATGAGTAGTGCTTGTATCATTAATTCATTGCCTCGAGCTTAATGCTTTCATTCAATGAAAGAATCTGCACTCATTCACTCATTTAATCAAATGTCAATTTTAAGTTCAATTCATCTAACGTTATTGTTTGATTCCATGCAACGAACTTAACATATTCATTCAGTGAATCAAACCGCCATCATTCATTCAACGAAGCAATCTACATCCATTGATTCATTTAATCAAACGACAAAAGTACATTCAATAAACCAAACTCGAAAAGTACATTCAATGGAGCAATCTGCATTCATTCATTCATTCATTGAATCAAACGTCCATAGGAAGTTCAATTAATCGAACGTTATTCATTGATTTAATGCAACAATCTTGACATATTCATTCAGTCACTCAAACTGCATTCATTGATTCAATGACACAAACTTTGCATATTCATACACTGAATCAAACTGCACACATTCAATGATTCAAACTGCACGTGTTAATTCAATGAGCAGATCCTCTCTCGTTCATTCAATATGTCAAGCTAAACTCATTCATTCAGTGAAACAAACTGAACGTGTTAATTCAAGGAGAAGAGCTTGTATCATTAATTCATTGTCTCGAGTTTAATGCATTCATTCATTGAATCCAACGTCATTAGTATGTTCAATTAATCCAAAGTTTTTCATTGATTTAATGCAACAAATTTAACATATTCATTCAGTGAATCAAACTGCATTTATTTATTCAATGAAACAAAATGCACGAGTTAATTCAAAGAAAACAACTTATCTCAATGAAACGATCTGCATTCATTCTTTCATTGAAACTTCAATCGTACATTCAATGATTATTCATTGATTCCATGCAAAGAACTAAACACATTGATTCAGTGAATTAAACTGCCATCATTCATTGAAGTAAGTAATCAACATTCATCCATTCATTGAATCAAACGACGAAAGTACACCCAATGAATCAAACGTTATTCATTCATTCAGTGTATCCAACAGCACTGAGCCATTCATTGAAACAAACTGCATGTGTTAATTCAATCCGCGCAGTTTGATTCACGGAATGAATATGATAAGTTTGTTGCATTAAATCAATGAATTACGATTGATTCATACTAATGACTTTTGATTCAATGAATAAATCAATGCAAATTGTTTCGTTGATGCAATGAAACAATCATAACATAATCATTCAGTGAATCAAACTGTACTCATTCAATGAAACAAACAGCAGGTGTTAATTCACAGACAGGAGCTGGTATCATGAATCCATCGTCACGAGCTTAGTACATTTGTTGAACTAAAACATCTGCATTCATTCATTGATTGACTCAAATCTCCATAGTAAATTCAATAATTCAGTGAATGTGACTTCAATTGTATATTCAATGAATCAAACGTTATTCATTTATTCAATGAAACAAACTTAATGCATTCATTCAGTGAAATAAACTGAACGTGTTAATTCAAGGAGAAAAGCTTCTATCATTAACTCATAGTCTCGAGTTTAATGCATTCTTTCAATGAAACAACCTGCATGCATTCATTCATTGAATCTAACGCCAATGGTACATTCAATGAATCAAACGTTATTCATTGATTCAATGAAACAAACTTAACATAATCATTCAGTGAATCACACTGTACTCATTCATTCAATGAAGCAAACTCCACGTGTTATTCTAGAGAAAACAGCTTATCTCAACATTTCATTGAAGCATTTTGGATCAATGGTACTGGAGGAGCACAGCAATTCAGGCAGCATCGAGGAGCTTCAGCAAAATGCCCTGAAGCTCTTCAACCATGTCGTGAAACAAACTCGCTACTACAGCCACATCTGCTTCCTCAGTGCCTGCCTCCGTAACCAACTCATCCCACACGGACTCCGGACCACCTTTGAACCGGCAGCGTTCGGAACCGAACAGGACAAACAGTGCAGACTACAGATTCAAAAACACCAGCAACAGTTCTCCTTCAAGATCCTCCACTCCACGCTCACAGCAATGCACCGGCACCTAACCTCTCTACAGTCTGCCCTGCCTCAGCTGAGGGCCACACTCTCTCAGAATTGCAAAGGACCCACTCTGTACTACATCCTTAGGAGAATCCATACTCTCAACAAACAGTATTTCAATTCCATCACAAACATCAAAAACAGTAAGTACAACAAACTTTTATCCACCCACCTCCATAACCAGCGCTCCTCAAACATTCCAGAAAATTCCCCTGGCCTCGGAAACGCCATTAGCCACGTGGCAGATACAGCTGACACCCCCACGCTGATTGATGATGTCACTTCCGCCCCCATTGGGGCCACTCCCACAGCCCCTTCCGGCCCTCACATCATTGCCAATGCCACATGCTCAGTGACTTCCGCCACCCCTTCTGCCGTGTCTGTCACCACTTGCGCCCCCACCAGCGCCGCTCACCTGCATTCTGCTGACACGCCCCCCAACAGACCCCAATGTCACTATCCCCACCGCCAAGAACTCCGATGGGAGCACTCATGCCTCCACCCCCATTGCCCCCACCATCACACCCACTCCAGGTACTGGCTCTGACCCTACTCCCAGCTCCTTAGCCACACCAGATCCCAGCTCCCAGCCCTGCCGAATTTTCACCATTCCCCCGGACCTCCCACTCATGAGGACGAACGTTCAGTCCTCAGCAAAGGACTCACATTCATCCCGCTCCGTGGACCCATTGTCTCGAGTTTAATGCATTCATTCAACGAAACAATCTGCATGCATTCATTCATTGAATCAAACGCCAATAGTACATTCAATGAAGCAAACGTTATTCATTGATTCAACGAAACAATCTTAACATATTTAATTGATTCCAATCAACGAATTTCATATATTCATTCAGTGAATCAAACTGCCATCATTCATTCAATGAAGCAATCTACATTCATTCATTCATTGAATCAAATGACGAAAATACATTCATTGAACCAAACACTATTCATTGATTCAATTAAACAATCTTAGCATATTCATAGAGTGAATCAAACTGCACATATTCAATGATTCAAGCTGCCCGTGTTAATTCAATGAGTAGTGCTTGTATCATTAATTCATTGCCTCGAGCTTAATGCTTTCATTCAATGAAAGAATCTGCACTCATTCACTCATTTAATCAAATGTCAATTTTAAGTTCAATTCATCTAACGTTATTGTTTGATTCCATGCAACGAACTTAACATATTCATTCAGTGAATCAAACCGCCATCATTCATTCAACGAAGCAATCTACATCCATTGATTCAGTTAATCAAACGACAAAAGTACATTCAATAAACCAAACTCGAAAAGTACATTCAATGGAGCAATCTACATTCATTCATTCATTCATTGAATCAAACGTCCATAGGAAGTTCAATTAATCGAACGTTATTCATTGATTTAATGCAACAATCTTGACATATTCATTCAGTCACTCAAACTGCATTCATTGATTCAATGACACAAACTTTGCATATTCATACACTGAATCAAACTGCACACATTCAATGATTCAAACTGCACGTGTTAATTCAATGAGCAGATCCTCTCTCGTTCATTCAATATGTCAAGCTAAACTCATTCATTCAGTGAAACAAACTGAACGTGTTAATTCAAGGAGAAGAGCTTGTATCATTAATTCATTGTCTCGAGTTTAATGCATTCATTCATTGAATCCAACGTCATTAGTATGTTCAATTAATCCAAAGTTTTTCATTGATTTAATGCAACAAATTTAACATATTCATTCAGTGAATCAAACTGCATTTATTTATTCAATGAAACAAAATGCACGAGTTAATTCAAAGAAAACAACTTATCTCAATGAAACGATCTGCATTCATTCTTTCATTGAAACTTCAATCGTACATTCAATGATTATTCATTGATTCCATGCAAAGAACTAAACACATTGATTCAGTGAATTAAACTGCCATCATTCATTGAAGTAAGTAATCAACATTCATCCATTCATTGAATCAAACGACGAAAGTACACCCAATGAATCAAACGTTATTCATTCATTCAGTGTATCCAACAGCACTGATCCATTCATTGAAACAAACTGCATGTGTTAATTCAATCCGCGCAGTTTGATTCACGGAATGAATATGATAAGTTTGTTGCATTAAATCAATGAATTACGATTGATTCATACCAATGACTTTTGATTCAATGAATAAATCAATGCAAATTGTTTCGTTGATGCAATGATACAATCATAACATAATCATTCATTGAATCAAACTATACTCATTCAATGAAACAAACAGCAGGTGTTAATTCACAGACAGGAGCTTGTATCATTAATCCATCGTCACGAGCTTAGTACATTTGTTGAACTAAAACATCTGCATTCATTCATTGATTGACTCAAATCTCCATAGTAAATTCAATAATTCAGTGAATGTGACTTCAATTGTATATTCAATGAATCAAACGTTATTCATTTATTCAATGAAACAAACTTAATGCATTCATTCAGTGAAATAAACTGAACGTGTTAATTCAAGGAGAAAAGCTTCTATCATTAACTCATAGTCTCGAGTTTAATGCATTCTTTCAATGAAACAACCTGCATGCATTCATTCATTGAATCTAACGCCAATGGTACATTCAATGAATAAAACGTTATTCATTGATTCAATGAAACAAACTTAACATAATCATTCAGTGAATCACACTGTACTCATTCATTAAATGAAGCAAACTCCACGTGTTATTCTCGAGAAAACAGCTTATCTCAACATTTCATTGAAGCATTTTGGATCAATGGTACTGGAGGAGCACAGCAATTCAGGCAGCATCGAGGAGCTTCAGCAAAATGCCCTGAAGCTCTTCAACCATGTCGTGAAACAAACTCGCTACTACAGCCACATCTGCTTCCTCAGTGCCTGCCTCCGTAACCAACTCATCCCACACGGACTCCGGACCACCTTTGAACCGGCAGCGTTCGGAACCGAACAGGACAAACAGTACAGACTACAGATTCAAAGACACCAGCAACAGTTCTCCTTCAAGATCCTCCGCTCCACGCTCGCAGCAATGCACCGGCACCTAACCTCTCTACAGTCTGCCCTGCCTCAGCTGAGGGCCACACTCTCTCAGAATTGCAAAGGACCCACTCTGTACTACATCCTTAGGAGAATCCATACTCTCAACAAACAGTATTTCAATTCCATCACAAACATCAAAAACAGTAAGTACAACAAACTTTTATCCACCCACCTCCATAACCAGCGCTCCTCAAACATTCCAGAAGATTCCCCAGGCCTCGGAAACGCCATTAGCCACGTGGCAGATACAGCTGACACCCCCACGCTGATTGATGATGTCACTTCCGCCCCCATCGGGGCCACTCCCACAGCCCCATCCGGCCCTCACATCATTGCCAATGCCACATGCTCAGTGACTTCCGCCACCCCTTCTGCCGTGTCTGTCACCACTTGCGCCCCCACCAGCGCCGCTCACCTGCATTCTGCTGACACGCCCCCCAACAGACCCCAATGTCACTATCCCCACCGCCAAGAACTCCGATGGGAGCACTCATGCCTCCACCCCCATTGCCCCCACCATCACACCCACTCCAGGTACTGGCTCTGACCCTACTCCCAGCTCCTTAGCCACACCAGATCCCAGCTCCCAGCCCTGCCGAGTTTTCACCATTCCCCCGGACCTCCCACTCATGAGGACGAACGTTCAGTCCTCAGCAAAGGACTCACATTCATCCCGCTCCGTGGACCCATTGTCTCGAGTTTAATGCATTCATTCAACGAAACAATCTGCATGCATTCATTCATTGAATCAAACGCCAATAGTACATTCAGTGAAGCAAACGTTATTCATTGATTCAACGAAACAATCTTAACATATTTAATTGATTCCAATCAACGAATTTCATATATTCATTCAGTGAATCAAACTGCCATCATTCATTCAATGAAGCAATCTACATTCATTCATTCATTGAATCAAATGACGAAAATACATTCATTGAACCAAACACTATTCATTGATTCAATTAAACAATCTTAGCATATTCATAGAGTGAATCAAACTGCACATATTCAATGATTCAAGCTGCCCGTGTTAATTCAATGAGTAGTGCTTGTATCATTAATTCATTGCCTCGAGCTTAATGCTTTCATTCAATGAAAGAATCTGCACTCATTCACTCATTTAATCAAATGTCAATTTTAAGTTCAATTCATCTAACGTTATTGTTTGATTCCATGCAACGAACTTAACATATTCATTCAGTGAATCAAACCGCCATCATTCATTCAACGAAGCAATCTACATCCATTGATTCATTTAATCAAACGACAAAAGTACATTCAATAAACCAAACTCGAAAAGTACATTCAATGGAGCAATCTACATTCATTCATTCATTCATTGAATCAAACGTCCATAGGAAGTTCAATTAATCGAACGTTATTCATTGATTTAATGCAACAATCTTGACATATTCATTCAGTCACTCAAACTGCATTCATTGATTCAATGACACAAACTTTGCATATTCATACACTGAATCAAACTGCACACATTCAATGATTCAAACTGCACGTGTTAATTCAATGAGCAGATCCTCTCTCGTTCATTCAATATGTCAAGCTAAACTCATTCATTCAGTGAAACAAACTGAACGTGTTAATTCAAGGAGAAGAGCTTGTATCATTAATTCATTGTCTCGAGTTTAATGCATTCATTCATTGAATCCAACGTCATTAGTATGTTCAATTAATCCAAAGTTTTTCATTGATTTAATGCAACAAATTTAACATATTCATTCAGTGAATCAAACTGCATTTATTTATTCAATGAAACAAAATGCACGAGTTAATTCAAAGAAAACAACTTATCTCAATGAAACGATCTGCATTCATTCTTTCATTGAAACTTCAATCGTACATTCAATGATTATTCATTGATTCCATGCAAAGAACTAAACACATTGATTCAGTGAATTAAACTGCCATCATTCATTGAAGTAAGTAATCAACATTCATCCATTCATTGAATCAAACGACGAAAGTACACCCAATGAATCAAACGTTATTCATTCATTCAGTGTATCCAACAGCACTGAGTCATTCATTGAAACAAACTGCATGTGTTAATTCAATCCGCGCAGTTTGATTCACGGAATGAATATGATAAGTTTGTTGCATTAAATCAATGAATTACGATTGATTCATACTAATGACTTTTGATTCAATGAATAAATCAATGCAAATTGTTTCGTTGATGCAATGAAACAATCATAACATAATCATTCAGTGAATCAAACTGTACTCATTCAATGAAACAAACAGCAGGTGTTAATTCACAGACAGGAGCTGGTATCATGAATCCATCGTCACGAGCTTAGTACATTTGTTGAACTAAAACATCTGCATTCATTCATTGATTGACTCAAATCTCCATAGTAAATTCAATAATTCAGTGAATGTGACTTCAATTGTATATTCAATGAATCAAACGTTATTCATTTATTCAATGAAACAAACTTAATGCATTCATTCAGTGAAATAAACTGAACGTGTTAATTCAAGGAGAAAAGCTTCTATCATTAACTCATAGTCTCGAGTTTAATGCATTCTTTCAATGAAACAACCTGCATGCATTCATTCATTGAATCTAACGCCAATGGTACATTCAATGAATCAAACGTTATTCATTGATTCAATGAAACAAACTTAACATAATCATTCAGTGAATCACACTGTACTCATTCATTCAATGAAGCAAACTCCACGTGTTATTCTAGAGAAAACAGCTTATCTCAACATTTCATTGAAGCATTTTGGATCAATGGTACTGGAGGAGCACAGCAATTCAGGCAGCATCGAGGAGCTTCAGCAAAATGCCCTGAAGCTCTTCAACCATGTCGTGAAACAAACTCGCTACTACAGCCACATCTGCTTCCTCAGTGCCTGCCTCCGTAACCAACTCATCCCACACGGACTCCGGACCACCTTTGAACCGGCAGCGTTCGGAACCGAACAGGACAAACAGTGCAGACTACAGATTCAAAAACACCAGCAACAGTTCTCCTTCAAGATCCTCCACTCCACGCTCACAGCAATGCACCGGCACCTAACCTCTCTACAGTCTGCCCTGCCTCAGCTGAGGGCCACACTCTCTCAGAATTGCAAAGGACCCACTCTGTACTACATCCTTAGGAGAATCCATACTCTCAACAAACAGTATTTCAATTCCATCACAAACATCAAAAACAGTAAGTACAACAAACTTTTATCCACCCACCTCCATAACCAGCGCTCCTCAAACATTCCAGAAAATTCCCCTGGCCTCGGAAACGCCATTAGCCACGTGGCAGATACAGCTGACACCCCCATGCTGATTGATGATGTCACTTCCGCCCCCATTGGGGCCACTCCCACAGCCCCTTCCAGCCCTCACATCATTGCCAATGCCACATGCTCAGTGACTTCCGCCACCCCTTCTGCCGTGTCTGTCACCACTTGCGCCCCCACCAGCGCCGCTCACCTGCATTCTGCTGACACGCCCCCCAACAGACCCCAATGTCACTATCCCCACCGCCAAGAACTCCGATGGGAGCACTCATGCCTCCACCCCCATTGCCCCCACCATCACACCCACTCCAGGTACTGGCTCTGACCCTACTCCCAGCTCCTTAGCCACACCAGATCCCAGCTCCCAGCCCTGCCGAGTTTTCACCATTCCCCCGGACCTCCCACTCATGAGGACGAACGTTCAGTCCTCAGCAAAGGACTCACATTCATCCCGCTCCGTGGACCCATTGTCTCGAGTTTAATGCATTCATTCAACGAAACAATCTGCATGCATTCATTCATTGAATCAAACGCCAATAGTACATTCAATGAAGCAAACGTTATTCATTGATTCAACGAAACAATCTTAACATATTTAATTGATTCCAATCAACGAATTTCATATATTCATTCAGTGAATCAAACTGCCATCATTCATTCAATGAAGCAATCTACATTCATTCATTCATTGAATCAAATGACGAAAATACATTCATTGAACCAAACACTATTCATTGATTCAATTAAACAATCTTAGCATATTCATACAGTGAATCAAACTGCACATATTCAATGATTCAAGCTGCCCGTGTTAATTCAATGAGTAGTGCTTGTATCATTAATTCATTGCCTCGAGCTTAATGCTTTCATTCAATGAAAGAATCTGCACTCATTCACTCATTTAATCAAATGTCAATTTTAAGTTCAATTCATCTAACGTTATTGTTTGATTCCATGCAACGAACTTAACATATTCATTCAGTGAATCAAACCGCCATCATTCATTCAACGAAGCAATCTACATCCATTGATTCAGTTAATCAAACGACAAAAGTACATTCAATAAACCAAACTCGAAAAGTACATTCAATGGAGCAATCTACATTCATTCATTCATTCATTGAATCAAACGTCCATAGGAAGTTCAATTAATCGAACGTTATTCATTGATTTAATGCAACAATCTTGACATATTCATTCAGTCACTCAAACTGCATTCATTGATTCAATGACACAAACTTTGCATATTCATACACTGAATCAAACTGCACACATTCAATGATTCAAACTGCACGTGTTAATTCAATGAGCAGATCCTCTCTCGTTCATTCAATATGTCAAGCTAAACTCATTCATTCAGTGAAACAAACTGAACGTGTTAATTCAAGGAGAAGAGCTTGTATCATTAATTCATTGTCTCGAGTTTAATGCATTCATTCATTGAATCCAACGTCATTAGTATGTTCAATTAATCCAAAGTTTTTCATTGATTTAATGCAACAAATTTAACATATTCATTCAGTGAATCAAACTGCATTTATTTATTCAATGAAACAAAATGCACGAGTTAATTCAAAGAAAACAACTTATCTCAATGAAACGATCTGCATTCATTCTTTCATTGAAACTTCAATCGTACATTCAATGATTATTCATTGATTCCATGCAAAGAACTAAACACATTGATTCAGTGAATTAAACTGCCATCATTCATTGAAGTAAGTAATCAACATTCATCCATTCATTGAATCAAACGACGAAAGTACACCCAATGAATCAAACGTTATTCATTCATTCAGTGTATCCAACAGCACTGATCCATTCATTGAAACAAACTGCATGTGTTAATTCAATCCGCGCAGTTTGATTCACGGAATGAATATGATAAGTTTGTTGCATTAAATCAATGAATTACGATTGATTCATACCAATGACTTTTGATTCAATGAATAAATCAATGCAAATTGTTTCGTTGATGCAATGATACAATCATAACATAATCATTCATTGAATCAAACTATACTCATTCAATGAAACAAACAGCAGGTGTTAATTCACAGACAGGAGCTTGTATCATTAATCCATCGTCACGAGCTTAGTACATTTGTTGAACTAAAACATCTGCATTCATTCATTGATTGACTCAAATCTCCATAGTAAATTCAATAATTCAGTGAATGTGACTTCAATTGTATATTCAATGAATCAAACGTTATTCATTTATTCAATGAAACAAACTTAATGCATTCATTCAGTGAAATAAACTGAACGTGTTAATTCAAGGAGAAAAGCTTCTATCATTAACTCATAGTCTCGAGTTTAATGCATTCATTCAATGAAACAACCTGCATGCATTCATTCATTGAATCTAACGCCAATGGTACATTCAATGAATCAAACGTTATTCATTGATTCAATGAAACAAACTTAACATAATCATTCAGTGAATCACACTGTACTCATTCATTCAATGAAGCAAACTCCACGTGTTATTCTAGAGAAAACGGCTTATATCAACATTTCATTGAAGCGTTTTGGATCAATGGTACTGGAGGAGCACAGCAATTCAGGCAGCATCGAGGAGCTTCAGCAAAATGCCCTGAAGCTCTTCAACCATGTCGTGAAACAAACTCGCTACTACAGCCACATCTGCTTCCTCAGTGCCTGCCTCCGTAACCAACTCATCCCACACGGACTCCGGACCACTTTTGAACCGGCAGCGTTCGGAACCGAACAGGACAAACAGTACAGACTACAGATTCAAAGACACCAGCAACAGTTCTCCTTCAAGATCCTCCGCTCCACGCTCGCAGCAATGCACCGGCACCTAACCTCTCTACAGTCTGCCCTGCCTCAGCTGAGGGCCACACTCTCTCAGAATTGCAAAGGACCCACTCTGTACTACATCCTTAGGAGAATCCATACTCTCAACAAACAGTATTTCAATTCCATCACAAACATCAAAAACAGTAAGTACAACAAACTTTTATCCACCCACCTCCATAACCAGCGCTCCTCAAACATTCCAGAAGATTCCCCTGGCCTCGGAAACGCCATTAGCCACGTGGCAGATACAGCTGACACCACCACGCTGATTGATGATGTCACTTCCGCCCCCATCATGGCCACTCCCACAGCCCCTTCCGGCCCTCACATCATTGCCGATGCCACATGCTCAGTGACTTCCGCCACACCTACTGCCGTGTCTGTCACCACTTGCGCCCCCACCAGCGCCGCTCACCTGCATTCTGCTGACACGCCCCCCAACAGACCCCAATGTCACTATCCCCACCGCCAAGAACTCCGATGGGAGCACTCATGCCTCCACCCCAATTGCCCCCACCATCACACCCACTCCAGGTACTGGCTCTGACCCTACTCCCAGCTCCTTAGCCACACCAGATCCCAGCTCCCAGCCCTGCCGAGTTTTCACCATTCCCCCGGACCTCCCACTCATGAGGACGAACGTTCAGTCCTCAGCAAAGGACTCACATTCATCCCGCTCCGTGGACCCATTGTCTCGAGTTTAATGCATTCATTCAACGAAATAATCTGCATGCATTCATTCATTGAATCAAACGCCAATAGTACATTCAATGAAGCAAACGTTATTCATTGATTCAACGAAACAATCTTAACATATTTAATTGATTCCAATCAACGAATTTCATATATTCATTCAGTGAATCAAACTGCCATCATTCATTCAATGAAGCAATCTACATTCATTCATTCATTGAATCAAATGACGAAAATACATTCATTGACCCAAACACTATTCATTGATTCAATTAAACAATCTTAGTATATTCATACAGTGAATCAAACTGCACATATTCAATGATTCAAACTGCCCGTGTTAATTCAATGAGTAGTGCTTGTATCATTAATTCATTGCCTCGAGCTTAATGCTTTCATTCAATGAAAGAATCTGCACTCATTCACTCATTTAATCAAATGTCAATTTTAAGTTCAATTCATCTAACGTTATTGTTTGATTCCATGCAACGAACTTAACATATTCATTCAGTGAATCAAACCGCCATCATTCATTCAACGAAGCAATCTACATCCATTGATTCATTTAATCAAACGACAAAAGTACATTCAATAAACCAAACTCGAAAAGTACATTCAATGGAGCAATCTACATTCATTCATTCATTCATTGAATCAAACGTCCATAGGAAGTTCAATTAATCGAACGTTATTCATTGATTTAATGCAACAATCTTGACATATTCATTCAGTCACTCAAACTGCATTCATTGATTCAATGACACAAACTTTGCATATTCATACACTGAATCAAACTGCACACATTCAATGATTCAAACTGCACGTGTTAATTCAATGAGCAGATCCTCTCTCGTTCATTCAATATGTCAAGCTAAACTCATTCATTCAGTGAAACAAACTGAACGTGTTAATTCAAGGAGAAGAGCTTGTATCATTAATTCATTGTCTCGAGTTTAATGCATTCATTCATTGAATCCAACGTCATTAGTATGTTCAATTAATCCAAAGTTTTTCATTGATTTAATGCAACAAATTTAACATATTCATTCAGTGAATCAAACTGCATTTATTTATTCAATGAAACAAAATGCACGAGTTAATTCAAAGAAAACAACTTATCTCAATGAAACGATCTGCATTCATTCTTTCATTGAAACTTCAATCGTACATTCAATGATTATTCATTGATTCCATGCAAAGAACTAAACACATTGATTCAGTGAATTAAACTGCCATCATTCATTGAAGTAAGTAATCAACATTCATCCATTCATTGAATCAAACGACGAAAGTACACCCAATGAATCAAACGTTATTCATTCATTCAGTGTATCCAACAGCACTGATCCATTCAATGAAACAAACTGCATGTGTTAATTCAATCCGCGCAGTTTGATTCACGGAATGAATATGATAAGTTTGTTGCATTAAATCATTGAATTACGATTGATTCATACTAATGACTTTTGATTCAATGAATAAATCAATGCAAATTGTTTCGTTGATGCAATGATACAATCATAACATAATCATTCATTGAATCAAACTATACTCATTCAATGAAACAAACAGCAGGTGTTAATTCACAGACAGGAGCTGGTATCAATAATCCATCGTCACGAGCTTAGTACATTTGTTGAACTAAAACATCTGCATTCATTCATTGATTGACTCAAATCTCCATAGCAAATTCAATAATTCAGTGAATGTGACTTCAATTGTATATTCAATGAATCAAACCTTATTCATTTATTCAATGAAACAAACTTAATGCATTCATTCAGTGAAATAAACTGAACGTGTTAATTCAAGGAGAAAAGCTTCTATCATTAACTCATAGTCTCGAGTTTAATGCATTCTTTCAATGAAACAACCTGCATGCATTCCTTCATTGAATCTAACGCCAATGGTACATTCAATGAATCAAACGTTATTCATTGATTCAATGAAACAAACTTAACATAATCATTCAGTGAATCACACTGTACTCATTCATTCAATGAAGCAAACTCCACGTGTTATTCTCGAGGAAACAGCTTATCTCAACATTTCATTGAAGCATTTTGGATCAATGGTACTGGAGGAGCACAGCAATTCAGGCAGCATCGAGGAGCTTCAGCAAAATGCCCTGAAGCTCTTCAACCATGTCGTGAAACAAACTCGCTACTACAGCCACATCTGCTTCCTCAGTGCCTGCCTCCGTAACCAACTCATCCCACACGGACTCCGGACCACCTTTGAACCGGCAGCGTTCGGAACCGAACAGGACAAACAGTACAGACTACAGATTCAAAGACACCAGCAACAGTTCTCCTTCAAGATCCTCCGCTCCACGCTCGCAGCAATGCACCGGCACCTAACCTCTCTACACTCTGCCCTGCCTCAGCTGAGGGCCACACTCTCTCAGAATTGCAAAGGACCCACTCTGTACTACATCCTTAGGAGAATCCATACTCTCAACAAACAGTATTTCAATTCCATCACAAACATCAAAAACAGTAAGTACAACAAACTTTTATCCACCCACCTCCATAACCAGCGCTCCTCAAACATTCCAGAAGATTCCCCTGGCCTCGGAAACGCCATTAGCCACGTGGCAGATACAGCTGACACCCCCACGCTGATTGTTGATGTCACTTCCGCCCCCATCGGGGCCACTCCCACAGCCCCTTCCGGCCCTCACATCATTGCCAATGCCACATGCTCAGTGACTTCCGCCACCCCTTCTGCCGTGTCTGTCACCACTTGCGCCCCCACCAGCGCCGCTCACCTGCATTCTGCTGACACGCCCCCCAACAGACCCCAATGTCACTATCCCCACCGCCAAGAACTCCGATGGGAGCACTCATACCTCCACCCCCATTGCCCCCACCATCACACCCACTCCAGGTACTGGCTCTGACCCTACTCCCAGCTCCTTAGCCACACCAGATCCCAGCTCCCAGCCCTGCCGAGTTTTCACCATTCCCCCGGACCTCCCACTCATGAGGACGAACGTTCAGTCCTCAGCAAAGGACTCACATTCATCCCGCTCCGTGGACCCATTGTCTCGAGTTTAATGCATTCATTCAACGAAACAATCTGCATGCATTCATTCATTGAATCAAACGCCAATAGTACATTCAATGAAGCAAACGTTATTCATTGATTCAACGAAACAATCTTAACATATTTAATTGATTCCAATCAACGAATTTCATATATTCATTCAGTGAATCAAACTGCCATCATCCTACATTCATTCATTCATTGAATCAAATGACGAAAATACATTCATTGAACCAAACACTATTCATTGATTCAATTAAACAATCTTAGCATATTCATAGAGTGAATCAAACTGCACATATTCAATGATTCAAGCTGCCCGTGTTAATTCAATGAGTAGTGCTTGTATCATTAATTCATTGCCTCGAGCTTAATGCTTTCATTCAATGAAAGAATCTGCACTCATTCACTCATTTAATCAAATGTCAATTTTAAGTTCAATTCATCTAACGTTATTGTTTGATTCCATGCAACGAACTTAACATATTCATTCAGTGAATCAAACCGCCATCATTCATTCAACGAAGCAATCTACATCCATTGATTCATTTAATCAAACGACAAAAGTACATTCAATAAACCAAACTCGAAAAGTACATTCAATGGAGCAATCTACATTCATTCATTCATTCATTGAATCAAACGTCCATAGGAAGTTCAATTAATCGAACGTTATTCATTGATTTAATGCAACAATCTTGACATATTCATTCAGTCACTCAAACTGCATTCATTGATTCAATGACACAAACTTTGCATATTCATACACTGAATCAAACTGCACACATTCAATGATTCAAACTGCACGTGTTAATTCAATGAGCAGATCCTCTCTCGTTCATTCAATATGTCAAGCTAAACTCATTCATTCAGTGAAACAAACTGAACGTGTTAATTCAAGGAGAAGAGCTTGTATCATTAATTCATTGTCTCGAGTTTAATGCATTCATTCATTGAATCCAACGTCATTAGTATGTTCAATTAATCCAAAGTTTTTCATTGATTTAATGCAACAAATTTAACATATTCATTCAGTGAATCAAACTGCATTTATTTATTCAATGAAACAAAATGCACGAGTTAATTCAAAGAAAACAACTTATCTCAATGAAACGATCTGCATTCATTCTTTCATTGAAACTTCAATCGTACATTCAATGATTATTCATTGATTCCATGCAAAGAACTAAACACATTGATTCAGTGAATTAAACTGCCATCATTCATTGAAGTAAGTAATCAACATTCATCCATTCATTGAATCAAACGACGAAAGTACACCCAATGAATCAAACGTTATTCATTCATTCAGTGTATCCAACAGCACTGATCCATTCAATGAAACAAACTGCATGTGTTAATTCAATCCGCGCAGTTTGATTCACGGAATGAATATGATAAGTTTGTTGCATTAAATCATTGAATTACGATTGATTCATACTAATGACTTTTGATTCAATGAATAAATCAATGCAAATTGTTTCGTTGATGCAATGATACAATCATAACACAATCATTCATTGAATCAAACTATACTCATTCAATGAAACAAACAGCAGGTGTTAATTCACAGACAGGAGCTGGTATCAATAATCCATCGTCACGAGCTTAGTACATTTGTTGAACTAAAACATCTGCATTCATTCATTGATTGACTCAAATCTCCATAGTAAATTCAATAATTCAGTGAATGTGACTTCAATTGTATATTCAATGAATCAAACGTTATTCATTTATTCAATGAAACAAACTTAATGCATTCATTCAGTGAAATAAACTGAACGTGTTAATTCAAGGAGAAAAGCTTCTATCATTAACTCATAGTCTCGAGTTTAATGCATTCTTTCAATGAAACAACCTGCATGCATTCATTCATTGAATCTAACGCCAATGGTACATTCAATGAATCAAACGTTATTCATTGATTCAATGAAACAAACTTAACATAATCATTCAGTGAATCACACTGTACTCATTCATTCAATGAAGCAAACTCCACGTGTTATTCTCGAGGAAACAGCTTATCTCAACATTTCATTGAAGCATTTTGGATCAATGTTACTGGAGGAGCACAGCAATTCAGGCAGCATCGAGGAGCTTCAGCAAAATGCCCTGAAGCTCTTCAACCATGTCGTGAAACAAACTCGCTACTACAGCCACATCTGCTTCCTCAGTGCCTGCCTCCGTAACCAACTCATCCCACACGGACTCCGGACCACCTTTGAACCGGCAGCGTTCGGAACCGAACAGGACAAACAGTACAGACTACAGATTCAAAGACACCAGCAACAGTTCTCCTTCAAGATCCTCCGCTCCACGCTCGCAGCAATGCACCGGCACCTAACCTCTCTACACTCTGCCCTGCCTCAGCTGAGGGCCACACTCTCTCAGAATTGCAAAGGACCCACTCTGTACTACATCCTTAGGAGAATCCATACTCTCAACAAACAGTATTTCAATTCCATCACAAACATCAAAAACAGTAAGTACAACAAACTTTTATCCACCCACCTCCATAACCAGCGCTCCTCAAACATTCCAGAAGATTCCCCTGGCCTCGGAAACGCCATTAGCCACGTGGCAGATACAGCTGACACCCCCACGCTGATTGATGATGTCACTTCCGCCCCCATCGGGGCCACTCCCACAGCCCCTTCCGGCCCTCACATCATTGCCAATGCCACATGCTCAGTGACTTCCGCCACCCCTTCTGCCGTGTCTGTCACCACTTGCGCCCCCACCAGCGCCGCTCACCTGCATTCTGCTGACACGCCCCCCAACAGACCCCAATGTCACTATCCCCACCGCCAAGAACTCCGATGGGAGCACTCATACCTCCACCCCCATTGCCCCCACCATCACACCCACTCCAGGTACTGGCTCTGACCCTACTCCCAGCTCCTTAGCCACACCAGATCCCAGCTCCCAGCCCTGCCGAGTTTTCACCATTCCCCCGGACCTCCCACTCATGAGGACGAACGTTCAGTCCTCAGCAAAGGACTCACATTCATCCCGCTCCGTGGACCCATTGTCTCGAGTTTAATGCATTCATTCAACGAAACAATCTGCATGCATTCATTCATTGAATCAAACGCCAATAGTACATTCAATGAAGCAAACGTTATTCATTGATTCAACGAAACAATCTTAACATATTTAATTGATTCCAATCAACGAATTTCATATATTCATTCAGTGAATCAAACTGCCATCATCCTACATTCATTCATTCATTGAATCAAATGACGAAAATACATTCATTGAACCAAACACTATTCATTGATTCAATTAAACAATCTTAGCATATTCATACAGTGAATCAAACTGCACATATTCAATGATTCAAGCTGCCCGTGTTAATTCAATGAGTAGTGCTTGTATCATTAATTCATTGCCTCGAGCTTAATGCTTTCATTCAATGAAAGAATCTGCACTCATTCACTCATTTAATCAAATGTCAATTTTAAGTTCAATTCATCTAACGTTATTGTTTGATTCCATGCAACGAACTTAACATATTCATTCAGTGAATCAAACCGCCATCATTCATTCAACGAAGCAATCTACATCCATTGATTCATTTAATCAAACGACAAAAGTACATTCAATAAACCAAACTCGAAAAGTACATTCAATGGAGCAATCTACATTCATTCATTCATTCATTGAATCAAACGTCCATAGGAAGTTCAATTAATCGAACGTTATTCATTGATTTAATGCAACAATCTTGACATATTCATTCAGTCACTCAAACTGCATTCATTGATTCAATGACACAAACTTTGCATATTCATACACTGAATCAAACTGCACACATTCAATGATTCAAACTGCACGTGTTAATTCAATGAGCAGATCCTCTCTCGTTCATTCAATATGTCAAGCTAAACTCATTCATTCAGTGAAACAAACTGAACGTGTTAATTCAAGGAGAAGAGCTTGTATCATTAATTCATTGTCTCGAGTTTAATGCATTCATTCATTGAATCCAACGTCATTAGTATGTTCAATTAATCCAAAGTTTTTCATTGATTTAATGCAACAAATTTAACATATTCATTCAGTGAATCAAACTGCATTTATTTATTCAATGAAACAAAATGCACGAGTTAATTCAAAGAAAACAACTTATCTCAATGAAACGATCTGCATTCATTCTTTCATTGAAACTTCAATCGTACATTCAATGATTATTCATTGATTCCATGCAAAGAACTAAACACATTGATTCAGTGAATTAAACTGCCATCATTCATTGAAGTAAGTAATCAACATTCATCCATTCATTGAATCAAACGACGAAAGTACACCCAATGAATCAAACGTTATTCATTCATTCAGTGTATCCAACAGCACTGATCCATTCAATGAAACAAACTGCATGTGTTAATTCAATCCGCGCAGTTTGATTCACGGAATGAATATGATAAGTTTGTTGCATTAAATCAATGAATTACAATTGATTCATACTAATGACTTTTGATTCAATGAATAAATCAATGCAAATTGTTTCGTTGATGCAATGATACAATCATAACATAATCATTCATTGAATCAAACTATACTCATTCAATGAAACAAACAGCAGGTGTTAATTCACAGACAGGAGCTGGTATCATTAATCCATCGTCACGAGCTTAGTACATTTGTTGAACTAAAACATCTGCATTCATTCATTGATTGACTCAAATCTCCATAGTAAATTCAATAATTCAGTGAATGTGACTTCAATTGTATATTCAATGAATCAAACGTTATTCATTTATTCAATGAAACAAACTTAATGCATTCATTCAGTGAAATAAACTGAACGTGTTAATTCAAGGAGAAAAGCTTCTATCATTAACTCATAGTCTCGAGTTTAATGCATTCTTTCAATGAAACAACCTGCATGCATTCATTCATTGAATCTAACGCCAATGGTACATTCAATGAATCAAACGTTATTCATTGATTCAATGAAACAAACTTAACATAATCATTCAGTGAATCACACTGTACTCATTCATTCAATGAAGCAAACTCCACGTGTTATTCTAGAGAAAACAGCTTATCTCAACATTTCATTGAAGCATTTTGGATCAATGGTACTGGAGGAGCACAGCAATTCAGGCAGCATCGAGGAGCTTCAGCAAAATGCCCTGAAGCTCTTCAACCATGTCGTGAAACAAACTCGCTACTACAGCCACATCTGCTTCCTCAGTGCCTGCCTCCGTAACCAACTCATCCCACACGGACTCCGGACCACCTTTGAACCGGCAGCGTTTGGAACCGAACAGGACAAACAGTGCAGACTACAGATTCAAAAACACCAGCAACAGTTCTCCTTCAAGATCCTCCACTCCACGCTCGCAGCAATGCACCGGCACCTAACCTCTCTACAGTCTGCCCTGCCTCAGCTGAGGGCCACACTCTCTCAGAATTGCAAAGGACCCACTCTGTACTACATCCTTAGGAGAATCCATACTCTCAACAAACAGTATTTCAATTCCATCACAAACATCAAAAACAGTAAGTACAACAAACTTTTATCCACCCACCTCCATAACCAGCGCTCCTCAAACATTCCAGAAGATTCCCCTGGCCTCGGAAACGCCATTAGCCACGTGACAGATACAGCTGACACCCCCACGCTGATTGATGATGTCACTTCCGCCCCCATTGGGGCCACTCCCACAGCCCCTTCCGGCCCTCACATCATTGCCAATGCCACATGCTCAGTGACTTCCGCCACCCCTTCTGCCGTGTCTGTCACCACTTGCGCCCCCACCAGCGCCGCTCACCTGCATTCTGCTGACACGCCCCCCAACAGACCCCAATGTCACCATCCCCACCGCCAAGAACTCCGATGGGAGCACTCATGCCTCCACCCCCATTGCCCCCACCATCATACCCACTCCAGGTACTGGCTCTGACCCTACTCCCAGCTCCTTAGCCACACCAGATCCCAGCTCCCAGCCCTGCCGAGTTTTCACCATTCCCCCGGACCTCCCACTCATGAGGACGAACGTTCAGTCCTCAGCAAAGGACTCACATTCATCCCGCTCCGTGGACCCATTGTCTCGAGTTTAATGCATTCATTCAACGAAACAATCTGCATGCATTCATTCATTGAATCAAACGCCAATAGTACATTCAATGAAGCAAACGTTATTCATTGATTCAACGAAACAATCTTAACATATTTAATTGATTCCAATCAACGAATTTCATATATTCATTCAGTGAATCAAACTGCCATCATTCATTCAATGAAGCAATCTACATTCATTCATTCATTGAATCAAATGACGAAAATACATTCATTGAACCAAACACTATTCATTGATTCAATTAAACAATCTTAGCATATTCATAGAGTGAATCAAACTGCACATATTCAATGATTCAAGCTGCCCGTGTTAATTCAATGAGTAGTGCTTGTATCATTAATTCATTGCCTCGAGCTTAATGCTTTCATTCAATGAAAGAATCTGCACTCATTCACTCATTTAATCAAATGTCAATTTTAAGTTCAATTCATCTAACGTTATTGTTTGATTCCATGCAACGAACTTAACATATTCATTCAGTGAATCAAACCGCCATCATTCATTCAACGAAGCAATCTACATCCATTGATTCATTTAATCAAACGACAAAAGTACATTCAATAAACCAAACTCGAAAAGTACATTCAATGGAGCAATCTACATTCATTCATTCATTCATTGAATCAAACGTCCATAGGAAGTTCAATTAATCGAACGTTATTCATTGATTTAATGCAACAATCTTGACATATTCATTCAGTCACTCAAACTGCATTCATTGATTCAATGACACAAACTTTGCATATTCATACACTGAATCAAACTGCACACATTCAATGATTCAAACTGCACGTGTTAATTCAATGAGCAGATCCTCTCTCGTTCATTCAATATGTCAAGCTAAACTCATTCATTCAGTGAAACAAACTGAACGTGTTAATTCAAGGAGAAGAGCTTGTATCATTAATTCATTGTCTCGAGTTTAATGCATTCATTCATTGAATCCAACGTCATTAGTATGTTCAATTAATCCAAAGTTTTTCATTGATTTAATGCAACAAATTTAACATATTCATTCAGTGAATCAAACTGCATTTATTTATTCAATGAAACAAAATGCACGAGTTAATTCAAAGAAAACAACTTATCTCAATGAAACGATCTGCATTCATTCTTTCATTGAAACTTCAATCGTACATTCAATGATTATTCATTGATTCCATGCAAAGAACTAAACACATTGATTCAGTGAATTAAACTGCCATCATTCATTGAAGTAAGTAATCAACATTCATCCATTCATTGAATCAAACGACGAAAGTACACCCAATGAATCAAACGTTATTCATTCATTCAGTGTATCCAACAGCACTGATCCATTCATTGAAACAAACTGCATGTGTTAATTCAATCCGCGCAGTTTGATTCACGGAATGAATATGATAAGTTTGTTGCATTAAATCAATGAATTACGATTGATTCATACCAATGACTTTTGATTCAATGAATAAATCAATGCAAATTGTTTCGTTGATGCAATGATACAATCATAACATAATCATTCATTGAATCAAACTATACTCATTCAATGAAACAAACAGCAGGTGTTAATTCACAGACAGGAGCTTGTATCATTAATCCATCGTCACGAGCTTAGTACATTTGTTGAACTAAAACATCTGCATTCATTCATTGATTGACTCAAATCTCCATAGTAAATTCAATAATTCAGTGAATGTGACTTCAATTGTATATTCAATGAATCAAACGTTATTCATTTATTCAATGAAACAAACTTAATGCATTCATTCAGTGAAATAAACTGAACGTGTTAATTCAAGGAGAAAAGCTTCTATCATTAACTCATAGTCTCGAGTTTAATGCATTCTTTCAATGAAACAACCTGCATGCATTCATTCATTGAATCTAACGCCAATGGTACATTCAATGAATAAAACGTTATTCATTGATTCAATGAAACAAACTTAACATAATCATTCAGTGAATCACACTGTACTCATTCATTCAATGAAGCAAACTCCACGTGTTATTCTCGAGAAAACAGCTTATCTCAACATTTCATTGAAGCATTTTGGATCAATGGTACTGGAGGAGCACAGCAATTCAGGCAGCATCGAGGAGCTTCAGCAAAATGCCCTGAAGCTCTTCAACCATGTCGTGAAACAAACTCGCTACTACAGCCACATCTGCTTCCTCAGTGCCTGCCTCCGTAACCAACTCATCCCACACGGACTCCGGACCACCTTTGAACCGGCAGCGTTCGGAACCGAACAGGACAAACAGTACAGACTACAGATTCAAAGACACCAGCAACAGTTCTCCTTCAAGATCCTCCGCTCCACGCTCGCAGCAATGCACCGGCACCTAACCTCTCTACAGTCTGCCCTGCCTCAGCTGAGGGCCACACTCTCTCAGAATTGCAAAGGACCCACTCTGTACTACATCCTTAGGAGAATCCATACTCTCAACAAACAGTATTTCAATTCCATCACAAACATCAAAAACAGTAAGTACAACAAACTTTTATCCACCCACCTCCATAACCAGCGCTCCTCAAACATTCCAGAAGATTCCCCTGGCCTCGGAAACGCCATTAGCCACGTGGCAGATACAGCTGACACCCCCACGCTGATTGATGATGTCACTTCCGCCCCCATCGGGGCCACTCCCACAGCCCCATCCGGCCCTCACATCATTGCCAATGCCACATGCTCAGTGACTTCCGCCACCCCTTCTGCCGTGTCTGTCACCACTTGCGCCCCCACCAGCGCCGCTCACCTGCATTCTGCTGACACGCCCCCCAACAGACCCCAATGTCACTATCCCCACCGCCAAGAACTCCGATGGGAGCACTCATGCCTCCACCCCCATTGCCCCCACCATCACACCCACTCCAGGTACTGGCTCTGACCCTACTCCCAGCTCCTTAGCCACACCAGATCCCAGCTCCCAGCCCTGCCGAGTTTTCACCATTCCCCCGGACCTCCCACTCATGAGGACGAACGTTCAGTCCTCAGCAAAGGACTCACATTCATCCCGCTCCGTGGACCCATTGTCTCGAGTTTAATGCATTCATTCAACGAAACAATCTGCATGCATTCATTCATTGAATCAAACGCCAATAGTACATTCAGTGAAGCAAACGTTATTCATTGATTCAACGAAACAATCTTAACATATTTAATTGATTCCAATCAACGAATTTCATATATTCATTCAGTGAATCAAACTGCCATCATTCATTCAATGAAGCAATCTACATTCATTCATTCATTGAATCAAATGACGAAAATACATTCATTGAACCAAACACTATTCATTGATTCAATTAAACAATCTTAGCATATTCATAGAGTGAATCAAACTGCACATATTCAATGATTCAAGCTGCCCGTGTTAATTCAATGAGTAGTGCTTGTATCATTAATTCATTGCCTCGAGCTTAATGCTTTCATTCAATGAAAGAATCGGCACTCATTCACTCATTTAATCAAATGTCAATTTTAAGTTCAATTCATCTAACGTTATTGTTTGATTCCATGCAACGAACTTAACATATTCATTCAGTGAATCAAACCGCCATCATTCATTCAACGAAGCAATCTACATCCATTGATTCATTTAATCAAACGACAAAAGTACATTCAATAAACCAAACTCGAAAAGTACATTCAATGGAGCAATCTACATTCATTCATTCATTCATTGAATCAAACGTCCATAGGAAGTTCAATTAATCGAACGTTATTCATTGATTTAATGCAACAATCTTGACATATTCATTCAGTCACTCAAACTGCATTCATTGATTCAATGACACAAACTTTGCATATTCATACACTGAATCAAACTGCACACATTCAATGATTCAAACTGCACGTGTTAATTCAATGAGCAGATCCTCTCTCGTTCATTCAATATGTCAAGCTAAACTCATTCATTCAGTGAAACAAACTGAACGTGTTAATTCAAGGAGAAGAGCTTGTATCATTAATTCATTGTCTCGAGTTTAATGCATTCATTCATTGAATCCAACGTCATTAGTATGTTCAATTAATCCAAAGTTTTTCATTGATTTAATGCAACAAATTTAACATATTCATTCAGTGAATCAAACTGCATTTATTTATTCAATGAAACAAAATGCACGAGTTAATTCAAAGAAAACAACTTATCTCAATGAAACAATCTGCATTCATTCTTTCATTGAAACTTCAATCGTACATTCAATGATTATTCATTGATTCCATGCAAAGAACTAAACACATTGATTCAGTGAATTAAACTGCCATCATTCATTGAAGTAAGTAATCAACATTCATCCATTCATTGAATCAAACGACGAAAGTACACCCAATGAATCAAACGTTATTCATTCATTCAGTGTATCCAACAGCACTGATCCATTCATTGAAACAAACTGCATGTGTTAATTCAATCCGCGCAGTTTGATTCACGGAATGAATATGATAAGTTTGTTGCATTAAATCAATGAATTACGATTGATTCATACTAATGACTTTTGATTCAATGAATAAATCAATGCAAATTGTTTCGTTGATGCAATGAAACAATCATAACATAATCATTCAGTGAATCAAACTGTACTCATTCAATGAAACAAACAGCAGGTGTTAATTCACAGACAGGAGCTGGTATCATTAATCCATCGTCACGAGCTTAGTACATTTGTTGAACTAAAACATCTGCATTCATTCATTGATTGACTCAAATCTCCATAGTAAATTCAATAATTCAGTGAATGTGACTTCAATTGTATATTCAATGAATCAAACGTTATTCATTTATTCAATGAAACAAACTTAATGCATTCATTCAGTGAAATAAACTGAACGTGTTAATTCAAGGAGAAAAGCTTCTATCATTAACTCATAGTCTCGAGTTTAATGCATTCTTTCAATGAAACAACCTGCATGCATTCATTCATTGAATCTAACGCCAATGGTACATTCAATGAATCAAACGTTATTCATTGATTCAATGAAACAAACTTAACATAATCATTCAGTGAATCACACTGTACTCATTCATTCAATGAAGCAAACTCCACGTGTTATTCTAGAGAAAACAGCTTATCTCAACATTTCATTGAAGCATTTTGGATCAATGGTACTGGAGGAGCACAGCAATTCAGGCAGCATCGAGGAGCTTCAGCAAAATGCCCTGAAGCTCTTCAACCATGTCGTGAAACAAACTCGCTACTACAGCCACATCTGCTTCCTCAGTGCCTGCCTCCGTAACCAACTCATCCCACACGGACTCCGGACCACCTTTGAACCGGCAGCGTTTGGAACCGAACAGGACAAACAGTGCAGACTACAGATTCAAAGACACCAGCAACAGTTCTCCTTCAAGATCCTCCACTCCACGCTCGCAGCAATGCACCGGCACCTAACCTCTCTACAGTCTGCCCTGCCTCAGCTGAGGGCCACACTCTCTCAGAATTGCAAAGGACCCACTCTGTACTACATCCTTAGGAGAATCCATACTCTCAACAAACAGTATTTCAATTCCATCACAAACATCAAAAACAGTAAGTACAACAAACTTTTATCCACCCACCTCCATAACCAGCGCTCCTCAAACATTCCAGAAGATTCCCCTGGCCTCGGAAACGCCATTAGCCACGTGGCAGATACAGCTGACACCCCCACGCTGATTGATGATGTCACTTCCGCCCCCATTGGGGCCACTCCCACAGCCCCTTCCGGCCCTCACATCATTGCCAATGCCACATGCTCAGTGACTTCCGCCACCCCTTCTGCCGTGGCTGTCACCACTTGCGCCCCCACCAGCGCCGCTCACCTGCATTCTGCTGACACGCCCCCCAACAGACCCCAATGTCACTATCCCCACCGCCAAGAACTCCGATGGGAGCACTCATGCCTCCACCCCCATTGCCCCCACCATCACACCCACTCCAGGTACTGGCTCTGACCCTACTCCCAGCTCCTTAGCCACACCAGATCCCAGCTCCCAGCCCTGCCGAGTTTTCACCATTCCCCCGGACCTCCCACTCATGAGGACGAACGTTCAGTCCTCAGCAAAGGACTCACATTCATCCCGCTCCGTGGACCCATTGTCTCGAGTTTAATGCATTCATTCAACGAAACAATCTGCATGCATTCATTCATTGAATCAAACGCCAATAGTACATTCAATGAAGCAAACGTTATTCATTGATTCAACGAAACAATCTTAACATATTTAATTGATTCCAATCAACGAATTTCATATATTCATTCAGTGAATCAAACTGCCATCATTCATTCAATGAAGCAATCTACATTCATTCATTCATTGAATCAAATGACGAAAATACATTCATTGAACCAAACACTATTCATTGATTCAATTAAACAATCTTAGCATATTCATAGAGTGAATCAAACTGCACATATTCAATGATTCAAGCTGCCCGTGTTAATTCAATGAGTAGTGCTTGTATCATTAATTCATTGCCTCGAGCTTAATGCTTTCATTCAATGAAAGAATCTGCACTCATTCACTCATTTAATCAAATGTCAATTTTAAGTTCAATTCATCTAACGTTATTGTTTGATTCCATGCAACGAACTTAACATATTCATTCAGTGAATCAAACCGCCATCATTCATTCAACGAAGCAATCTACATCCATTGATTCATTTAATCAAACGACAAAAGTACATTCAATAAACCAAACTCGAAAAGTACATTCAATGGAGCAATCTACATTCATTCATTCATTCATTGAATCAAACGTCCATAGGAAGTTCAATTAATCGAACGTTATTCATTGATTTAATGCAACAATCTTGACATATTCATTCAGTGACTCAAACTGCATTCATTGATTCAATGACACAAACTTTGCATATTCATACACTGAATCAAACTGCACACATTCAATGATTCAAACTGCACGTGTTAATTCAATGAGCAGATCCTCTCTCGTTCATTCAATATGTCAAGCTAAACTCATTCATTCAGTGAAACAAACTGAACGTGTTAATTCAAGGAGAAGAGCTTGTATCATTAATTCATTGTCTCGAGTTTAATGCATTCATTCATTGAATCCAACGTCATTAGTATGTTCAATTAATCCAAAGTTTTTCATTGATTTAATGCAACAAATTTAACATATTCATTCAGTGAATCAAACTGCATTTATTTATTCAATGAAACAAAATGCACGAGTTAATTCAAAGAAAACAACTTATCTCAATGAAACGATCTGCATTCATTCTTTCATTGAAACTTCAATCGTACATTCAATGATTATTCATTGATTCCATGCAAAGAACTAAACACATTGATTCAGTGAATTAAACTGCCATCATTCATTGAAGTAAGTAATCAACATTCATCCATTCATTGAATCAAACGACGAAAGTACACCCAATGAATCAAACGTTATTCATTCATTCAGTGTATCCAACAGCACTGATCCATTCAATGAAACAAACTGCATGTGTTAATTCAATCCGCGCAGTTTGATTCACGGAATGAATATGATAAGTTTGTTGCATTAAATCATTGAATTACGATTGATTCATACTAATGACTTTTGATTCAATGAATAAATCAATGCAAATTGTTTCGTTGATGCAATGATACAATCATAACATAATCATTCATTGAATCAAACTATACTCATTCAATGAAACAAACAGCAGGTGTTAATTCACAGACAGGAGCTGGTATCAATAATCCATCGTCACGAGCTTAGTACATTTGTTGAACTAAAACATCTGCATTCATTCATTGATTGACTCAAATCTCCATAGTAAATTCAATAATTCAGTGAATGTGACTTCAATTGTATATTCAATGAATCAAACGTTATTCATTTATTCAATGAAACAAACTTAATGCATTCATTCAGTGAAATAAACTGAACGTGTTAATTCAAGGAGAAAAGCTTCTATCATTAACTCATAGTCTCGAGTTTAATGCATTCTTTCAATGAAACAACCTGCATGCATTCATTCATTGAATCTAACGCCAATGGTACATTCAATGAATCAAACGTTATTCATTGATTCAATGAAACAAACTTAACATAATCATTCAGTGAATCACACTGTACTCATTCATTCAATGAAGCAAACTCCACGTGTTATTCTCGAGGAAACAGCTTATCTCAACATTTCATTGAAGCATTTTGGATCAATGGTACTGGAGGAGCACAGCAATTCAGGCAGCATCGAGGAGCTTCAGCAAAATGCCCTGAAGCTCTTCAACCATGTCGTGAAACAAACTCGCTACTACAGCCACATCTGCTTCCTCAGTGCCTGCCTCCGTAACCAACTCATCCCACACGGACTCCGGACCACCTTTGAACCGGCAGCGTTCGGAACCGAACAGGACAAACAGTACAGACTACAGATTCAAAGACACCAGCAACAGTTCTCCTTCAAGATCCTCCGCTCCACGCTCGCAGCAATGCACCGGCACCTAACCTCTCTACAGTCTGCCCTGCCTCAGCTGAGGGCCACACTCTCTCAGAATTGCAAAGGACCCACTCTGTACTACATCCTTAGGAGAATCCATACTCTCAACAAACAGTATTTCAATTCCATCACAAACATCAAAAACAGTAAGTACAACAAACTTTTATCCACCCACCTCCATAACCAGCGCTCCTCAAACATTCCAGAAGATTCCCCTGGCCTCGGAAACGCCATTAGCCACGTGGCAGATACAGCTGACACCCCCACGCTGATTGATGATGTCACTTCCGCCCCCATCGGGGCCACTCCCACAGCCCCTTCCGGCCCTCACATCATTGCCAATGCCACATGCTCAGTGACTTCCGCCACCCCTTCTGCCGTGTCTGTCACCACTTGCGCCCCCACCAGCGCCGCTCACCTGCATTCTGCTGACACGCCCCCCAACAGACCCCAATGTCACTATCCCCACCGCCAAGAACTCCGATGGGAGCACTCATACCTCCACCCCCATTGCCCCCACCATCACACCCACTCCAGGTACTGGCTCTGACCCTACTCCCAGCTCCTTAGCCACACCAGATCCCAGCTCCCAGCCCTGCCGAGTTTTCACCATTCCCCCGGACCTCCCACTCATGAGGACGAACGTTCAGTCCTCAGCAAAGGACTCACATTCATCCCGCTCCGTGGACCCATTGTCTCGAGTTTAATGCATTCATTCAACGAAACAATCTGCATGCATTCATTCATTGAATCAAACGCCAATAGTACATTCAGTGAAGCAAACGTTATTCATTGATTCAACGAAACAATCTTAACATATTTAATTGATTCCAATCAACGAATTTCATATATTCATTCAGTGAATCAAACTGCCATCATCCTACATTCATTCATTCATTGAATCAAATGACGAAAATACATTCATTGAACCAAACACTATTCATTGATTCAATTAAACAATCTTAGCATATTCATAGAGTGAATCAAACTGCACATATTCAATGATTCAAGCTGCCCGTGTTAATTCAATGAGTAGTGCTTGTATCATTAATTCATTGCCTCGAGCTTAATGCTTTCATTCAATGAAAGAATCTGCACTCATTCACTCATTTAATCAAATGTCAATTTTAAGTTCAATTCATCTAACGTTATTGTTTGATTCCATGCAACGAACTTAACATATTCATTCAGTGAATCAAACCGCCATCATTCATTCAACGAAGCAATCTACATCCATTGATTCATTTAATCAAACGACAAAAGTACATTCAATAAACCAAACTCGAAAAGTACATTCAATGGAGCAATCTACATTCATTCATTCATTCATTGAATCAAACGTCCATAGGAAGTTCAATTAATCGAACGTTATTCATTGATTTAATGCAACAATCTTGACATATTCATTCAGTCACTCAAACTGCATTCATTGATTCAATGACACAAACTTTGCATATTCATACACTGAATCAAACTGCACACATTCAATGATTCAAACTGCACGTGTTAATTCAATGAGCAGATCCTCTCTCGTTCATTCAATATGTCAAGCTAAACTCATTCATTCAGTGAAACAAACTGAACGTGTTAATTCAAGGAGAAGAGCTTGTATCATTAATTCATTGTCTCGAGTTTAATGCATTCATTCATTGAATCCAACGTCATTAGTATGTTCAATTAATCCAAAGTTTTTCATTGATTTAATGCAACAAATTTAACATATTCATTCAGTGAATCAAACTGCATTTATTTATTCAATGAAACAAAATGCACGAGTTAATTCAAAGAAAACAACTTATCTCAATGAAACGATCTGCATTCATTCTTTCATTGAAACTTCAATCGTACATTCAATGATTATTCATTGATTCCATGCAAAGAACTAAACACATTGATTCAGTGAATTAAACTGCCATCATTCATTGAAGTAAGTAATCAACATTCATCCATTCATTGAATCAAACGACGAAAGTACACCCAATGAATCAAACGTTATTCATTCATTCAGTGTATCCAACAGCACTGATCCATTCAATGAAACAAACTGCATGTGTTAATTCAATCCGCGCAGTTTGATTCACGGAATGAATATGATAAGTTTGTTGCATTAAATCAATGAATTACGATTGATTCATACTAATGACTTTTGATTCAATGAATAAATCAATGCAAATTGTTTCGTTGATGCAATGATACAATCATAACATAATCATTCATTGAATCAAACTATACTCATTCAATGAAACAAACAGCAGGTGTTAATTCACAGACAGGAGCTGGTATCATTAATCCATCGTCACGAGCTTAGTACATTTGTTGAACTAAAACATCTGCATTCATTCATTGATTGACTCAAATCTCCATAGTAAATTCAATAATTCAGTGAATGTGACTTCAATTGTATATTCAATGAATCAAACGTTATTCATTTATTCAATGAAACAAACTTAATGCATTCATTCAGTGAAATAAACTGAACGTGTTAATTCAAGGAGAAAAGCTTCTATCATTAACTCATAGTCTCGAGTTTAATGCATTCTTTCAATGAAACAACCTGCATGCATTCATTCATTGAATCTAACGCCAATGGTACATTCAATGAATCAAACGTTATTCATTGATTCAATGAAACAAACTTAACATAATCATTCAGTGAATCACACTGTACTCATTCATTCAATGAAGCAAACTCCACGTGTTATTCTAGAGAAAACAGCTTATCTCAACATTTCATTGAAGCATTTTGGATCAATGGTACTGGAGGAGCACAGCAATTCAGGCAGCATCGAGGAGCTTCAGCAAAATGCCCTGAAGCTCTTCAACCATGTCGTTAAACAAACTCGCTACTACAGCCTCATCTGCTTCCTCAGTGCCTGCCTCCGTAACCAACTCATCCCACACGGACTCCGGACCACCTTTGAACCGGCAGCGTTTGGAACCGAACAGGACAAACAGTGCAGACTACAGATTCAAAAACACCAGCAACAGTTCTCCTTCAAGATCCTCCACTCCACGCTCGCAGCAATGCACCGGCACCTAACCTCTCTACAGTCTGCCCTGCCTCAGCTGAGGGCCACACTCTCTCAGAATTGCAAAGGACCCACTCTGTACTACATCCTTAGGAGAATCCATACTCTCAACAAACAGTATTTCAATTCCATCACAAACATCAAAAACAGTAAGTACAACAAACTTTTATCCACCCACCTCCATAACCAGCGCTCCTCAAACATTCCAGAAGATTCCCCTGGCCTCGGAAACGCCATTAGCCACGTGACAGATACAGCTGACACCCCCACGCTGATTGATGATGTCACTTCCGCCCCCATTGGGGCCACTCCCACAGCCCCTTCCGGCCCTCACATCATTGCCAATGCCACATGCTCAGTGACTTCCGCCACCCCTTCTGCCGTGTCTGTCACCACTTGCGCCCCCACCAGCGCCGCTCACCTGCATTCTGCTGACACGCCCCCCAACAGACCCCAATGTCACCATCCCCACCGCCAAGAACTCCGATGGGAGCACTCATGCCTCCACCCCCATTGCCCCCACCATCACACCCACTCCAGGTACTGGCTCTGACCCTACTCCCAGCTCCTTAGCCACACCAGATCCCAGCTCCCAGCCCTGCCGAGTTTTCACCATTCCCCCGGACCTCCCACTCATGAGGACGAACGTTCAGTCCTCAGCAAAGGACTCACATTCATCCCGCTCCGTGGACCCATTGTCTCGAGTTTAATGCATTCATTCAACGAAACAATCTGCATGCATTCATTCATTGAATCAAACGCCAATAGTACATTCAATGAAGCAAACGTTATTCATTGATTCAACGAAACAATCTTAACATATTTAATTGATTCCAATCAACGAATTTCATATATTCATTCAGCGAATCAAACTGCCATCATTCATTCAATGAAGCAATCTACATTCATTCATTCATTGAATCAAATGACGAAAATACATTCATTGAACCAAACACTATTCATTGATTCAATTAAACAATCTTAGCATATTCATAGAGTGAATCAAACTGCACATATTCAATGATTCAAGCTGCCCGTGTTAATTCAATGAGTAGTGCTTGTATCATTAATTCATTGCCTCGAGCTTAATGCTTTCATTCAATGAAAGAATCTGCACTCATTCACTCATTTAATCAAATGTCAATTTTAAGTTCAATTCATCTAACGTTATTGTTTGATTCCATGCAACGAACTTAACATATTCATTCAGTGAATCAAACCGCCATCATTCATTCAACGAAGCAATCTACATCCATTGATTCATTTAATCAAACGACAAAAGTACATTCAATAAACCAAACTCGAAAAGTACATTCAATGGAGCAATCTACATTCATTCATTCATTCATTGAATCAAACGTCCATAGGAAGTTCAATTAATCGAACGTTATTCATTGATTTAATGCAACAATCTTGACATATTCATTCAGTCACTCAAACTGCATTCATTGATTCAATGACACAAACTTTGCATATTCATACACTGAATCAAACTGCACACATTCAATGATTCAAACTGCACGTGTTAATTCAATGAGCAGATCCTCTCTCGTTCATTCAATATGTCAAGCTAAACTCATTCATTCAGTGAAACAAACTGAACGTGTTAATTCAAGGAGAAGAGCTTGTATCATTAATTCATTGTCTCGAGTTTAATGCATTCATTCATTGAATCCAACGTCATTAGTATGTTCAATTAATCCAAAGTTTTTCATTGATTTAATGCAACAAATTTAACATATTCATTCAGTGAATCAAACTGCATTTATTTATTCAATGAAACAAAATGCACGAGTTAATTCAAAGAAAACAACTTATCTCAATGAAACAATCTGCATTCATTCTTTCATTGAAACTTCAATCGTACATTCAATGATTATTCATTGATTCCATGCAAAGAACTAAACACATTGATTCAGTGAATTAAACTGCCATCATTCATTGAAGTAAGTAATCAACATTCATCCATTCATTGAATCAAACGACGAAAGTACACCCAATGAATCAAACGTTATTCATTCATTCAGTGTATCCAACAGCACTGATCCATTCATTGAAACAAACTGCATGTGTTAATTCAATCCGCGCAGTTTGATTCACGGAATGAATATGATAAGTTTGTTGCATTAAATCAATGAATTACGATTGATTCATACTAATGACTTTTGATTCAATGAATAAATCAATGCAAATTGTTTCGTTGATGCAATGAAACAATCATAACATAATCATTCAGTGAATCAAACTGTACTCATTCAATGAAACAAACAGCAGGTGTTAATTCACAGACAGGAGCTGGTATCATTAATCCATCGTCACGAGCTTAGTACATTTGTTGAACTAAAACATCTGCATTCATTCATTGATTGACTCAAATCTCCATAGTAAATTCAATAATTCAGTGAATGTGACTTCAATTGTATATTCAATGAATCAAACGTTATTCATTTATTCAATGAAACAAACTTAATGCATTCATTCAGTGAAATAAACTGAACGTGTTAATTCAAGGAGAAAAGCTTCTATCATTAACTCATAGTCTCGAGTTTAATGCATTCTTTCAATGAAACAACCTGCATGCATTCATTCATTGAATCTAACGCCAATGGTACATTCAATGAATCAAACGTTATTCATTGATTCAATGAAACAAACTTAACATAATCATTCAGTGAATCACACTGTACTCATTCATTCAATGAAGCAAACTCCACGTGTTATTCTAGAGAAAACAGCTTATCTCAACATTTCATTGAAGCATTTTGGATCAATGGTACTGGAGGAGCACAGCAATTCAGGCAGCATCGAGGAGCTTCAGCAAAATGCCCTGAAGCTCTTCAACCATGTCGTGAAACAAACTCGCTACTACAGCCACATCTGCTTCCTCAGTGCCTGCCTCCGTAACCAACTCATCCCACACGGACTCCGGACCACCTTTGAACCGGCAGCGTTCGGAACCGAACAGGACAAACAGTGCAGACTACAGATTCAAAGACACCAGCAACAGTTCTCCTTCAAGATCCTCCACTCCACGCTCGCAGCAATGCACCGGCACCTAACCTCTCTACAGTCTGCCCTGCCTCAGCTGAGGGCCACACTCTCTCAGAATTGCAAAGGACCCACTCTGTACTACATCCTTAGGAGAATCCATACTCTCAACAAACAGTATTTCAATTCCATCACAAACATCAAAAACAGTAAGTACAACAAACTTTTATCCACCCACCTCCATAACCAGCGCTCCTCAAACATTCCAGAAGATTCCCCTGGCCTCGGAAACGCCATTAGCCACGTGGCAGATACAGCTGACACCCCCACGCTGATTGATGATGTCACTTCCGCCCCCATTGGGGCCACTCCCACAGCCCCTTCCGGCCCTCACATCATTGCCAATGCCACATGCTCAGTGACTTCCGCCACCCCTTCTGCCGTGGCTGTCACCACTTGCGCCCCCACCAGCGCCGCTCACCTGCATTCTGCTGACACGCCCCCCAACAGACCCCAATGTCACTATCCCCACCGCCAAGAACTCCGATGGGAGCACTCATGCCTCCACCCCCATTGCCCCCACCATCACACCCACTCCAGGTACTGGCTCTGACCCTACTCCCAGCTCCTTAGCCACACCAGATCCCAGCTCCCAGCCCTGCCGAGTTTTCACCATTCCCCTGGACCTCCCACTCATGAGGACGAACGTTCAGTCCTCAGCAAAGGACTCACATTCATCCCGCTCCGTGGACCCATTGTCTCGAGTTTAATGCATTCATTCAACGAAACAATCTGCATGCATTCATTCATTGAATCAAACGCCAATAGTACATTCAATGAAGCAAACGTTATTCATTGATTCAACGAAACAATCTTAACATATTTAATTGATTCCAATCAACGAATTTCATATATTCATTCAGTGAATCAAACTGCCATCATTCATTCAATGAAGCAATCTACATTCATTCATTCATTGAATCAAATGACGAAAATACATTCATTGAACCAAACACTATTCATTGATTCAATGAAACAATCTTAGCATATTCATAGAGTGAATCAAACTGCACATATTCAATGATTCAAGCTGCCCGTGTTAATTCAATGAGTAGTGCCTGTATCATTAATTCATTGCCTCGAGCTTAATGCTTTCATTCAATGAAAGAATCTGCACTCATTCACTCATTTAATCAAATGTCAATTTTAAGTTCAATTCATCTAACGTTATTGTTTGATTCCATGCAACGAACTTAACATATTCATTCAGTGAATCAAACCGCCATCATTCATTCAACGAAGCAATCTACATCCATTGATTCATTTAATCAAACGACAAAAGTACATTCAATAAACCAAACTCGAAAAGTACATTCAATGGAGCAATCTACATTCATTCATTCATTCATTGAATCAAACGTCCATAGGAAGTTCAATTAATCGAACGTTATTCATTGATTTAATGCAACAATCTTGACATATTCATTCAGTCACTCAAACTGCATTCATTGATTCAATGACACAAACTTTGCATATTCATACACTGAATCAAACTGCACACATTCAATGATTCAAACTGCACGTGTTAATTCAATGAGCAGATCCTCTCTCGTTCATTCAATATGTCAAGCTAAACTCATTCATTCAGTGAAACAAACTGAACGTGTTAATTCAAGGAGAAGAGCTTGTATCATTAATTCATTGTCTCGAGTTTAATGCATTCATTCATTGAATCCAACGTCATTAGTATGTTCAATTAATCCAAAGTTTTTCATTGATTTAATGCAACAAATTTAACATATTCATTCAGTGAATCAAACTGCATTTATTTATTCAATGAAACAAAATGCACGAGTTAATTCAAAGAAAACAACTTATCTCAATGAAACGATCTGCATTCATTCTTTCATTGAAACTTCAATCGTACATTCAATGATTATTCATTGATTCCATGCAAAGAACTAAACACATTGATTCAGTGAATTAAACTGCCATCATTCATTGAAGTAAGTAATCAACATTCATCCATTCATTGAATCAAACGACGAAAGTACACCCAATGAATCAAACGTTATTCATTCATTCAGTGTATCCAACAGCACTGATCCATTCAATGAAACAAACTGCATGTGTTAATTCAATCCGCGCAGTTTGATTCACGGAATGAATATGATAAGTTTGTTGCATTAAATCATTGAATTACGATTGATTCATACTAATGACTTTTGATTCAATGAATAAATCAATGCAAATTGTTTCGTTGATGCAATGATACAATCATAACATAATCATTCATTGAATCAAACTATACTCATTCAATGAAACAAACAGCAGGTGTTAATTCACAGACAGGAGCTGGTATCAATAATCCATCGTCACGAGCTTAGTACATTTGTTGAACTAAAACATCTGCATTCATTCATTGATTGACTCAAATCTCCATAGTAAATTCAATAATTCAGTGAATGTGACTTCAATTGTATATTCAATGAATCAAACGTTATTCATTTATTCAATGAAACAAACTTAATGCATTCATTCAGTGAAATAAACTGAACGTGTTAATTCAAGGAGAAAAGCTTCTATCATTAACTCATAGTCTCGAGTTTAATGCATTCTTTCAATGAAACAACCTGCATGCATTCATTCATTGAATCTAACGCCAATGGTACATTCAATGAATCAAACGTTATTCATTGATTCAATGAAACAAACTTAACATAATCATTCAGTGAATCACACTGTACTCATTCATTCAATGAAGCAAACTCCACGTGTTATTCTCGAGGAAACAGCTTATCTCAACATTTCATTGAAGCATTTTGGATCAATGGTACTGGAGGAGCACAGCAATTCAGGCAGCATCGAGGAGCTTCAGCAAAATGCCCTGAAGCTCTTCAACCATGTCGTGAAACAAACTCGCTACTACAGCCACATCTGCTTCCTCAGTGCCTGCCTCCGTAACCAACTCATCCCACACGGACTCCGGACCACCTTTGAACCGGCAGCGTTCGGAACCGAACAGGACAAACAGTACAGACTACAGATTCAAAGACACCAGCAACAGTTCTCCTTCAAGATCCTCCGCTCCACGCTCGCAGCAATGCACCGGCACCTAACCTCTCTACAGTCTGCCCTGCCTCAGCTGAGGGCCACACTCTCTCAGAATTGCAAAGGACCCACTCTGTACTACATCCTTAGGAGAATCCATACTCTCAACAAACAGTATTTCAATTCCATCACAAACATCAAAAACAGTAAGTACAACAAACTTTTATCCACCCACCTCCATAACCAGCGCTCCTCAAACATTCCAGAAGATTCCCCTGGCCTCGGAAACGCCATTAGCCACGTGGCAGATACAGCTGACACCCCCACGCTGATTGATGATGTCACTTCCGCCCCCATCGGGGCCACTCCCACAGCCCCTTCCGGCCCTCACATCATTGCCAATGCCACATGCTCAGTGACTTCCGCCACCCCTTCTGCCGTGTCTGTCACCACTTGCGCCCCCACCAGCGCCGCTCACCTGCATTCTGCTGACACGCCCCCCAACAGACCCCAATGTCACTATCCCCACCGCCAAGAACTCCGATGGGAGCACTCATACCTCCACCCCCATTGCCCCCACCATCACACCCACTCCAGGTACTGGCTCTGACCCTACTCCCAGCTCCTTAGCCACACCAGATCCCAGCTCCCAGCCCTGCCGAGTTTTCACCATTCCCCCGGACCTCCCACTCATGAGGACGAACGTTCAGTCCTCAGCAAAGGACTCACATTCATCCCGCTCCGTGGACCCATTGTCTCGAGTTTAATGCATTCATTCAACGAAACAATCTGCATGCATTCATTCATTGAATCAAACGCCAATAGTACATTCAGTGAAGCAAACGTTATTCATTGATTCAACGAAACAATCTTAACATATTTAATTGATTCCAATCAACGAATTTCATATATTCATTCAGTGAATCAAACTGCCATCATCCTACATTCATTCATTCATTGAATCAAATGACGAAAATACATTCATTGAACCAAACACTATTCATTGATTCAATTAAACAATCTTAGCATATTCATAGAGTGAATCAAACTGCACATATTCAATGATTCAAGCTGCCCGTGTTAATTCAATGAGTAGTGCTTGTATCATTAATTCATTGCCTCGAGCTTAATGCTTTCATTCAATGAAAGAATCTGCACTCATTCACTCATTTAATCAAATGTCAATTTTAAGTTCAATTCATCTAACGTTATTGTTTGATTCCATGCAACGAACTTAACATATTCATTCAGTGAATCAAACCGCCATCATTCATTCAACGAAGCAATCTACATCCATTGATTCATTTAATCAAACGACAAAAGTACATTCAATAAACCAAACTCGAAAAGTACATTCAATGGAGCAATCTACATTCATTCATTCATTCATTGAATCAAACGTCCATAGGAAGTTCAATTAATCGAACGTTATTCATTGATTTAATGCAACAATCTTGACATATTCATTCAGTCACTCAAACTGCATTCATTGATTCAATGACACAAACTTTGCATATTCATACACTGAATCAAACTGCACACATTCAATGATTCAAACTGCACGTGTTAATTCAATGAGCAGATCCTCTCTCGTTCATTCAATATGTCAAGCTAAACTCATTCATTCAGTGAAACAAACTGAACGTGTTAATTCAAGGAGAAGAGCTTGTATCATTAATTCATTGTCTCGAGTTTAATGCATTCATTCATTGAATCCAACGTCATTAGTATGTTCAATTAATCCAAAGTTTTTCATTGATTTAATGCAACAAATTTAACATATTCATTCAGTGAATCAAACTGCATTTATTTATTCAATGAAACAAAATGCACGAGTTAATTCAAAGAAAACAACTTATCTCAATGAAACGATCTGCATTCATTCTTTCATTGAAACTTCAATCGTACATTCAATGATTATTCATTGATTCCATGCAAAGAACTAAACACATTGATTCAGTGAATTAAACTGCCATCATTCATTGAAGTAAGTAATCAACATTCATCCATTCATTGAATCAAACGACGAAAGTACACCCAATGAATCAAACGTTATTCATTCATTCAGTGTATCCAACAGCACTGATCCATTCAATGAAACAAACTGCATGTGTTAATTCAATCCGCGCAGTTTGATTCACGGAATGAATATGATAAGTTTGTTGCATTAAATCAATGAATTACGATTGATTCATACTAATGACTTTTGATTCAATGAATAAATCAATGCAAATTGTTTCGTTGATGCAATGATACAATCATAACATAATCATTCATTGAATCAAACTATACTCATTCAATGAAACAAACAGCAGGTGTTAATTCACAGACAGGAGCTGGTATCATTAATCCATCGTCACGAGCTTAGTACATTTGTTGAACTAAAACATCTGCATTCATTCATTGATTGACTCAAATCTCCATAGTAAATTCAATAATTCAGTGAATGTGACTTCAATTGTATATTCAATGAATCAAACGTTATTCATTTATTCAATGAAACAAACTTAATGCATTCATTCAGTGAAATAAACTGAACGTGTTAATTCAAGGAGAAAAGCTTCTATCATTAACTCATAGTCTCGAGTTTAATGCATTCTTTCAATGAAACAACCTGCATGCATTCATTCATTGAATCTAACGCCAATGGTACATTCAATGAATCAAACGTTATTCATTGATTCAATGAAACAAACTTAACATAATCATTCAGTGAATCACACTGTACTCATTCATTCAATGAAGCAAACTCCACGTGTTATTCTAGAGAAAACAGCTTATCTCAACATTTCATTGAAGCATTTTGGATCAATGGTACTGGAGGAGCACAGCAATTCAGGCAGCATCGAGGAGCTTCAGCAAAATGCCCTGAAGCTCTTCAACCATGTCGTTAAACAAACTCGCTACTACAGCCTCATCTGCTTCCTCAGTGCCTGCCTCCGTAACCAACTCATCCCACACGGACTCCGGACCACCTTTGAACCGGCAGCGTTTGGAACCGAACAGGACAAACAGTGCAGACTACAGATTCAAAAACACCAGCAACAGTTCTCCTTCAAGATCCTCCACTCCACGCTCGCAGCAATGCACCGGCACCTAACCTCTCTACAGTCTGCCCTGCCTCAGCTGAGGGCCACACTCTCTCAGAATTGCAAAGGACCCACTCTGTACTACATCCTTAGGAGAATCCATACTCTCAACAAACAGTATTTCAATTCCATCACAAACATCAAAAACAGTAAGTACAACAAACTTTTATCCACCCACCTCCATAACCAGCGCTCCTCAAACATTCCAGAAGATTCCCCTGGCCTCGGAAACGCCATTAGCCACGTGACAGATACAGCTGACACCCCCACGCTGATTGATGATGTCACTTCCGCCCCCATTGGGGCCACTCCCACAGCCCCTTCCGGCCCTCACATCATTGCCAATGCCACATGCTCAGTGACTTCCGCCACCCCTTCTGCCGTGTCTGTCACCACTTGCGCCCCCACCAGCGCCGCTCACCTGCATTCTGCTGACACGCCCCCCAACAGACCCCAATGTCACCATCCCCACCGCCAAGAACTCCGATGGGAGCACTCATGCCTCCACCCCCATTGCCCCCACCATCACACCCACTCCAGGTACTGGCTCTGACCCTACTCCCAGCTCCTTAGCCACACCAGATCCCAGCTCCCAGCCCTGCCGAGTTTTCACCATTCCCCCGGACCTCCCACTCATGAGGACGAACGTTCAGTCCTCAGCAAAGGACTCACATTCATCCCGCTCCGTGGACCCATTGTCTCGAGTTTAATGCATTCATTCAACGAAACAATCTGCATGCATTCATTCATTGAATCAAACGCCAATAGTACATTCAATGAAGCAAACGTTATTCATTGATTCAACGAAACAATCTTAACATATTTAATTGATTCCAATCAACGAATTTCATATATTCATTCAGCGAATCAAACTGCCATCATTCATTCAATGAAGCAATCTACATTCATTCATTCATTGAATCAAATGACGAAAATACATTCATTGAACCAAACACTATTCATTGATTCAATTAAACAATCTTAGCATATTCATAGAGTGAATCAAACTGCACATATTCAATGATTCAAGCTGCCCGTGTTAATTCAATGAGTAGTGCTTGTATCATTAATTCATTGCCTCGAGCTTAATGCTTTCATTCAATGAAAGAATCTGCACTCATTCACTCATTTAATCAAATGTCAATTTTAAGTTCAATTCATCTAACGTTATTGTTTGATTCCATGCAACGAACTTAACATATTCATTCAGTGAATCAAACCGCCATCATTCATTCAACGAAGCAATCTACATCCATTGATTCATTTAATCAAACGACAAAAGTACATTCAATAAACCAAACTCGAAAAGTACATTCAATGGAGCAATCTACATTCATTCATTCATTCATTGAATCAAACGTCCATAGGAAGTTCAATTAATCGAACGTTATTCATTGATTTAATGCAACAATCTTGGCATATTCATTCAGTCACTCAAACTGCATTCATTGATTCAATGACACAAACTTTGCATATTCATACACTGAATCAAACTGCACACATTCAATGATTCAAACTGCACGTGTTAATTCAATGAGCAGATCCTCTCTCGTTCATTCAATATGTCAAGCTAAACTCATTCATTCAGTGAAACAAACTGAACGTGTTAATTCAAGGAGAAGAGCTTGTATCATTAATTCATTGTCTCGAGTTTAATGCATTCATTCATTGAATCCAACGTCATTAGTATGTTCAATTAATCCAAAGTTTTTCATTGATTTAATGCAACAAATTTAACATATTCATTCAGTGAATCAAACTGCATTTATTTATTCAATGAAACAAAATGCACGAGTTAATTCAAAGAAAACAACTTATCTCAATGAAACGATCTGCATTCATTCTTTCATTGAAACTTCAATCGTACATTCAATGATTATTCATTGATTCCATGCAAAGAACTAAACACATTGATTCAGTGAATTAAACTGCCATCATTCATTGAAGTAAGTAATCAACATTCATCCATTCATTGAATCAAACGACGAAAGTACACCCAATGAATCAAACGTTATTCATTCATTCAGTGTATCCAACAGCACTGATCCATTCATTGAAACAAACTGCATGTGTTAATTCAATCCGCGCAGTTTGATTCACGGAATGAATATGATAAGTTTGTTGCATTAAATCAATGAATTACGATTGATTCATACCAATGACTTTTGATTCAATGAATAAATCAATGCAAATTGTTTCGTTGATGCAATGATACAATCATAACATAATCATTCATTGAATCAAACTATACTCATTCAATGAAACAAACAGCAGGTGTTAATTCACAGACAGGAGCTTGTATCATTAATCCATCGTCACGAGCTTAGTACATTTGTTGAACTAAAACATCTGCATTCATTCATTGATTGACTCAAATCTCCATAGTAAATTCAATAATTCAGTGAATGTGACTTCAATTGTATATTCAATGAATCAAACGTTATTCATTTATTCAATGAAACAAACTTAATGCATTCATTCAGTGAAATAAACTGAACGTGTTAATTCAAGGAGAAAAGCTTCTATCATTAACTCATAGTCTCGAGTTTAATGCATTCTTTCAATGAAACAACCTGCATGCATTCATTCATTGAATCTAACGCCAATGGTACATTCAATGAATAAAACGTTATTCATTGATTCAATGAAACAAACTTAACATAATCATTCAGTGAATCACACTGTACTCATTCATTCAATGAAGCAAACTCCACGTGTTATTCTCGAGGAAACAGCTTATCTCAACATTTCATTGAAGCATTTTGGATCAATGGTACTGGAGGAGCACAGCAATTCAGGCAGCATCGAGGAGCTTCAGCAAAATGCCCTGAAGCTCTTCAACCATGTCGTGAAACAAACTCGCTACTACAGCCACATCTGCTTCCTCAGTGCCTGCCTCCGTAACCAACTCATCCCACACGGACTCCGGACCACCTTTGAACCGGCAGCGTTCGGAACCGAACAGGACAAACAGTACAGACTACAGATTCAAAGACACCAGCAACAGTTCTCCTTCAAGATCCTCCGCTCCACGCTCGCAGCAATGCACCGGCACCTAACCTCTCTACAGTCTGCCCTGCCTCAGCTGAGGGCCACACTCTCTCAGAATTGCAAAGGACCCACTCTGTACTACATCCTTAGGAGAATCCATACTCTCAACAAACGGTATTTCAATTCCATCACAAACATCAAAAACAGTAAGTACAACAAACTTTTATCCACCCACCTCCATAACCAACGCTCCTCAAACATTCCAGAAGATTCCCCTGGCCTCGGAAACGCCATTAGCCACGTGGCAGATACAGCTGACACCCCCACGCTGATTGATGATGTCACTTCCGCCCCCATCGGGGCCACTCCCACAGCCCCATCCGGCCCTCACATCATTGCCAATGCCACATGCTCAGTGACTTCCGTCACCCCTTCTGCCGTGTCTGTCACCACTTGCGCCCCCACCAGCGCCGCTCACCTGCATTCTGCTGACACGCCCCCCAACAGACCCCAATGTCACTATCCCCACCGCCAAGAACTCCGATGGGAGCACTCATGCCTCCACCCCCATTGCCCCCACCATCACACCCACTCCAGGTACTGGCTCTGACCCTACTCCCAGCTCCTTAGCCACACCAGATCCCAGCTCCCAGCCCTGCCGAGTTTTCACCATTCCCCCGGACCTCCCACTCATGAGGACGAACGTTCAGTCCTCAGCAAAGGACTCACATTCATCCCGCTCCGTGGACCCATTGTCTCGAGTTTAATGCATTCATTCAACGAAACAATCTGCATGCATTCATTCATTGAATCAAACGCCAATAGTACATTCAGTGAAGCAAACGTTATTCATTGATTCAACGAAACAATCTTAACATATTTAATTGATTCCAATCAACGAATTTCATATATTCATTCAGTGAATCAAACTGCCATCATTCATTCAATGAAGCAATCTACATTCATTCATTCATTGAATCAAATGACGAAAATACATTCATTGAACCAAACACTATTCATTGATTCAATTAAACAATCTTAGCATATTCATAGAGTGAATCAAACTGCACATATTCAATGATTCAAGCTGCCCGTGTTAATTCAATGAGTAGTGCTTGTATCATTAATTCATTGCCTCGAGCTTAATGCTTTCATTCAATGAAAGAATCTGCACTCATTCACTCATTTAATCAAATGTCAATTTTAAGTTCAATTCATCTAACGTTATTGTTTGATTCCATGCAACGAACTTAACATATTCATTCAGTGAATCAAACCGCCATCATTCATTCAACGAAGCAATCTACATCCATTGATTCATTTAATCAAACGACAAAAGTACATTCAATAAACCAAACTCGAAAAGTACATTCAATGGAGCAATCTACATTCATTCATTCATTCATTGAATCAAACGTCCATAGGAAGTTCAATTAATCGAACGTTATTCATTGATTTAATGCAACAATCTTGACATATTCATTCAGTCACTCAAACTGCATTCATTGATTCAATGACACAAACTTTGCATATTCATACACTGAATCAAACTGCACACATTCAATGATTCAAACTGCACGTGTTAATTCAATGAGCAGATCCTCTCTCGTTCATTCAATATGTCAAGCTAAACTCATTCATTCAGTGAAACAAACTGAACGTGTTAATTCAAGGAGAAGAGCTTGTATCATTAATTCATTGTCTCGAGTTTAATGCATTCATTCATTGAATCCAACGTCATTAGTATGTTCAATTAATCCAAAGTTTTTCATTGATTTAATGCAACAAATTTAACATATTCATTCAGTGAATCAAACTGCATTTATTTATTCAATGAAACAAAATGCACGAGTTAATTCAAAGAAAACAACTTATCTCAATGAAACGATCTGCATTCATTCTTTCATTGAAACTTCAATCGTACATTCAATGATTATTCATTGATTCCATGCAAAGAACTAAACACATTGATTCAGTGAATTAAACTGCCATCATTCATTGAAGTAAGTAATCAACATTCATCCATTCATTGAATCAAACGACGAAAGTACACCCAATGAATCAAACGTTATTCATTCATTCAGTGTATCCAACAGCACTGATCCATTCATTGAAACAAACTGCATGTGTTAATTCAATCCGCGCAGTTTGATTCACGGAATGAATATGATAAGTTTGTTGCATTAAATCAATGAATTACGATTGATTCATACTAATGACTTTTGATTCAATGAATAAATCAATGCAAATTGTTTCGTTGATGCAATGAAACAATCATAACATAATCATTCAGTGAATCAAACTGTACTCATTCAATGAAACAAACAGCAGGTGTTAATTCACAGACAGGAGCTGGTATCATTAATCCATCGTCACGAGCTTAGTACATTTGTTGAACTAAAACATCTGCATTCATTCATTGATTGACTCAAATCTCCATAGTAAATTCAATAATTCAGTGAATGTGACTTCAATTGTATATTCAATGAATCAAACGTTATTCATTTATTCAATGAAACAAACTTAATGCATTCATTCAGTGAAATAAACTGAACGTGTTAATTCAAGGAGAAAAGCTTCTATCATTAACTCATAGTCTCGAGTTTAATGCATTCTTTCAATGAAACAACCTGCATGCATTCATTCATTGAATCTAACGCCAATGGTACATTCAATGAATCAAACGTTATTCATTGATTCAATGAAACAAACTTAACATAATCATTCAGTGAATCACACTGTACTCATTCATTCAATGAAGCAAACTCCACGTGTTATTCTAGAGAAAACAGCTTATCTCAACATTTCATTGAAGCATTTTGGATCAATGGTACTGGAGGAGCACAGCAATTCAGGCAGCATCGAGGAGCTTCAGCAAAATGCCCTGAAGCTCTTCAACCATGTCGTGAAACAAACTCGCTACTACAGCCACATCTGCTTCCTCAGTGCCTGCCTCCGTAACCAACTCATCCCACACGGACTCCGGACCACCTTTGAACCGGCAGCGTTCGGAACCGAACAGGACAAACAGTACAGACTACAGATTCAAAGACACCAGCAACAGTTCTCCTTCAAGATCCTCCACTCCACGCTCGCAGCAATGCACCGGCACCTAACCTCTCTACAGTCTGCCCTGCCTCAGCTGAGGGCCACACTCTCTCAGAATTGCAAAGGACCCACTCTGTACTACATCCTTAGGAGAATCCATACTCTCAACAAACAGTATTTCAATTCCATCACAAACATCAAAAACAGTAAGTACAACAAACTTTTATCCACCCACCTCCATAACCAGCGCTCCTCAAACATTCCAGAAGATTCCCCTGGCCTCGGAAACGCCATTAGCCACGTGGCAGATACAGCTGACACCCCCACGCTGATTGATGATGTCACTTCCGCCCCCATTGGGGCCACTCCCACAGCCCCTTCCGGCCCTCACATCATTGCCAATGCCACATGCTCAGTGACTTCCGCCACCCCTTCTGCCGTGGCTGTCACCACTTGCGCCCCCACCAGCGCCGCTCACCTGCATTCTGCTGACACGCCCCCCAACAGACCCCAATGTCACTATCCCCACCGCCAAGAACTCCGATGGGAGCACTCATGCCTCCACCCCCATTGCCCCCACCATCACACCCACTCCAGGTACTGGCTCTGACCCTACTCCCAGCTCCTTAGCCACACCAGATCCCAGCTCCCAGCCCTGCCGATTTTTCACCATTCCCCCGGACCTCCCACTCATGAGGACGAACGTTCAGTCCTCAGCAAAGGACTCACATTCATCCCGCTCCGTGGACCCATTGTCTCGAGTTTAATGCATTCATTCAACGAAACAATCTGCATGCATTCATTCATTGAATCAAACGCCAATAGTACATTCAATGAAGCAAACGTTATTCATTGATTCAACGAAACAATCTTAACATATTTAATTGATTCCAATCAACGAATTTCATATATTCATTCAGTGAATCAAACTGCCATCATTCATTCAATGAAGCAATCTACATTCATTCATTCATTGAATCAAATGACGAAAATACATTCATTGAACCAAACACTATTCATTGATTCAATTAAACAATCTTAGCATATTCATACAGTGAATCAAACTGCACATATTCAATGATTCAAGCTGCCCGTGTTAATTCAATGAGTAGTGCTTGTATCATTAATTCATTGCCTCGAGCTTAATGCTTTCATTCAATGAAAGAATCTGCACTCATTCACTCATTTAATCAAATGTCAATTTTAAGTTCAATTCATCTAACGTTATTGTTTGATTCCATGCAACGAACTTAACATATTCATTCAGTGAATCAAACCGCCATCATTCATTCAACGAAGCAATCTACATCCATTGATTCATTTAATCAAACGACAAAAGTACATTCAATAAACCAAACTCGAAAAGTACATTCAATGGAGCAATCTACATTCATTCATTCATTCATTGAATCAAACGTCCATAGGAAGTTCAATTAATCGAACGTTATTCATTGATTTAATGCAACAATCTTGACATATTCATTCAGTCACTCAAACTGCATTCATTGATTCAATGACACAAACTTTGCATATTCATACACTGAATCAAACTGCACACATTCAATGATTCAAACTGCACGTGTTAATTCAATGAGCAGATCCTCTCTCGTTCATTCAATATGTCAAGCTAAACTCATTCATTCAGTGAAACAAACTGAACGTGTTAATTCAAGGAGAAGAGCTTGTATCATTAATTCATTGTCTCGAGTTTAATGCATTCATTCATTGAATCCAACGTCATTAGTATGTTCAATTAATCCAAAGTTTTTCATTGATTTAATGCAACAAATTTAACATATTCATTCAGTGAATCAAAGTGCATTTATTTATTCAATGAAACAAAATGCACGAGTTAATTCAAAGAAAACAACTTATCTCAATGAAACGATCTGCATTCATTCTTTCATTGAAACTTCAATCGTACATTCAATGATTATTCATTGATTCCATGCAAAGAACTAAACACATTGATTCAGTGAATTAAACTGCCATCATTCATTGAAGTAAGTAATCAACATTCATCCATTCATTGAATCAAACGACGAAAGTACACCCAATGAATCAAACGTTATTCATTCATTCAGTGTATCCAACAGCACTGATCCATTCATTGAAACAAACTGCATGTGTTAATTCAATCCGCGCAGTTTGATTCACGGAATGAATATGATAAGTTTGTTGCATTAAATCAATGAATTACGATTGATTCATACTAATGACTTTTGATTCAATGAATAAATCAATGCAAATTGTTTCGTTGATGCAATGATACAATCATAACATAATCATTCATTGAATCAAACTATACTCATTCAATGAAACAAACAGCAGGTGTTAATTCACAGACAGGAGCTTGTATCATTAATCCATCGTCACGAGCTTAGTACATTTGTTGAACTAAAACATCTGCATTCATTCATTGATTGACTCAAATCTCCATAGTAAATTCAATAATTCAGTGAATGTGACTTCAATTGTATATTCAATGAATCAAACGTTATTCATTTATTCAATGAAACAAACTTAATGCATTCATTCAGTGAAATAAACTGAACGTGTTAATTCAAGGAGAAAAGCTTCTATCATTAACTCATAGTCTCGAGTTTAATGCATTCTTTCAATGAAACAACCTGCATGCATTCATTCATTGAATCTAACGCCAATGGTACATTCAATGAATAAAACGTTATTCATTGATTCAATGAAACAAACTTAACATAATCATTCAGTGAATCACACTGTACTCATTCATTCAATGAAGCAAACTCCACGTGTTATTCTCGAGGAAACAGCTTATCTCAACATTTCATTGAAGCATTTTGGATCAATGGTACTGGAGGAGCACAGCAATTCAGGCAGCATCGAGGAGCTTCAGCAAAATGCCCTGAAGCTCTTCAACCATGTCGTGAAACAAACTCGCTACTACAGCCACATCTGCTTCCTCAGTGCCTGCCTCCGTAACCAACTCATCCCACACGGACTCCGGACCACCTTTGAACCGGCAGCGTTCGGAACCGAACAGGACAAACAGTACAGACTACAGATTCAAAGACACCAGCAACAGTTCTCCTTCAAGATCCTCCGCTCCACGCTCGCAGCAATGCACCGGCACCTAACCTCTCTACAGTCTGCCCTGCCTCAGCTGAGGGCCACACTCTCTCAGAATTGCAAAGGACCCACTCTGTACTACATCCTTAGGAGAATCCATACTCTCAACAAACAGTATTTCAATTCCATCACAAACATCAAAAACAGTAAGTACAACAAACTTTTATCCACCCACCTCCATAACCAACGCTCCTCAAACATTCCAGAAGATTCCCCTGGCCTCGGAAACGCCATTAGCCACGTGGCAGATACAGCTGACACCCCCAAGCTGATTGATGATGTCACTTCCGCCCCCATCGGGGCCACTCCCACAGCCCCATCCGGCCCTCACATCATTGCCAATGCCACATGCTCAGTGACTTCCGCCACCCCTTCTGCCGTGTCTGTCACCACTTGCGCCCCCACCAGCGCCGCTCACCTGCATTCTGCTGACACGCCCCCCAACAGACCCCAATGTCACTATCCCCACCGCCAAGAACTCCGATGGGAGCACTCATGCCTCCACCCCCATTGCCCCCACCATCACACCCACTCCAGGTACTGGCTCTGACCCTACTCCCAGCTCCTTAGCCACACCAGATCCCAGCTCCCAGCCCTGCCGAGTTTTCACCATTCCCCCGGACCTCCCACTCATGAGGACGAACGTTCAGTCCTCAGCAAAGGACTCACATTCATCCCGCTCCGTGGACCCATTGTCTCGAGTTTAATGCATTCATTCAACGAAACAATCTGCATGCATTCATTCATTGAATCAAACGCCAATAGTACATTCAGTGAAGCAAACGTTATTCATTGATTCAACGAAACAATCTTAACATATTTAATTGATTCCAATCAACGAATTTCATATATTCATTCAGTGAATCAAACTGCCATCATTCATTCAATGAAGCAATCTACATTCATTCATTCATTGAATCAAATGACGAAAATACATTCATTGAACCAAACACTATTCATTGATTCAATTAAACAATCTTAGCATATTCATAGAGTGAATCAAACTGCACATATTCAATGATTCAAGCTGCCCGTGTTAATTCAATGAGTAGTGCTTGTATCATTAATTCATTGCCTCGAGCTTAATGCTTTCATTCAATGAAAGAATCTGCACTCATTCACTCATTTAATCAAATGTCAATTTTAAGTTCAATTCATCTAACGTTATTGTTTGATTCCATGCAACGAACTTAACATATTCATTCAGTGAATCAAACCGCCATCATTCATTCAACGAAGCAATCTACATCCATTGATTCATTTAATCAAACGACAAAAGTACATTCAATAAACCAAACTCGAAAAGTACATTCAATGGAGCAATCTACATTCATTCATTCATTCATTGAATCAAACGTCCATAGGAAGTTCAATTAATCGAACGTTATTCATTGATTTAATGCAACAATCTTGACATATTCATTCAGTCACTCAAACTGCATTCATTGATTCAATGACACAAACTTTGCATATTCATACACTGAATCAAACTGCACACATTCAATGATTCAAACTGCACGTGTTAATTCAATGAGCAGATCCTCTCTCGTTCATTCAATATGTCAAGCTAAACTCATTCATTCAGTGAAACAAACTGAACGTGTTAATTCAAGGAGAAGAGCTTGTATCATTAATTCATTGTCTCGAGTTTAATGCATTCATTCATTGAATCCAACGTCATTAGTATGTTCAATTAATCCAAAGTTTTTCATTGATTTAATGCAACAAATTTAACATATTCATTCAGTGAATCAAACTGCATTTATTTATTCAATGAAACAAAATGCACGAGTTAATTCAAAGAAAACAACTTATCTCAATGAAACGATCTGCATTCATTCTTTCATTGAAACTTCAATCGTACATTCAATGATTATTCATTGATTCCATGCAAAGAACTAAACACATTGATTCAGTGAATTAAACTGCCATCATTCATTGAAGTAAGTAATCAACATTCATCCATTCATTGAATCAAACGACGAAAGTACACCCAATGAATCAAACGTTATTCATTCATTCAGTGTATCCAACAGCACTGATCCATTCATTGAAACAAACTGCATGTGTTAATTCAATCCGCGCAGTTTGATTCACGGAATGAATATGATAAGTTTGTTGCATTAAATCAATGAATTACGATTGATTCATACTAATGACTTTTGATTCAATGAATAAATCAATGCAAATTGTTTCGTTGATGCAATGAAACAATCATAACATAATCATTCAGTGAATCAAACTGTACTCATTCAATGAAACAAACAGCAGGTGTTAATTCACAGACAGGAGCTGGTATCATTAATCCATCGTCACGAGCTTAGTACATTTGTTGAACTAAAACATCTGCATTCATTCATTGATTGACTCAAATCTCCATAGTAAATTCAATAATTCAGTGAATGTGACTTCAATTGTATATTCAATGAATCAAACGTTATTCATTTATTCAATGAAACAAACTTAATGCATTCATTCAGTGAAATAAACTGAACGTGTTAATTCAAGGAGAAAAGCTTCTATCATTAACTCATAGTCTCGAGTTTAATGCATTCTTTCAATGAAACAACCTGCATGCATTCATTCATTGAATCTAACGCCAATGGTACATTCAATGAATCAAACGTTATTCATTGATTCAATGAAACAAACTTAACATAATCATTCAGTGAATCACACTGTACTCATTCATTCAATGAAGCAAACTCCACGTGTTATTCTAGAGAAAACAGCTTATCTCAACATTTCATTGAAGCATTTTGGATCAATGGTACTGGAGGAGCACAGCAATTCAGGCAGCATCGAGGAGCTTCAGCAAAATGCCCTGAAGCTCTTCAACCATGTCGTGAAACAAACTCGCTACTACAGCCACATCTGCTTCCTCAGTGCCTGCCTCCGTAACCAACTCATCCCACACGGACTCCGGACCACCTTTGAACCGGCAGCGTTCGGAACCGAACAGGACAAACAGTACAGACTACAGATTCAAAGACACCAGCAACAGTTCTCCTTCAAGATCCTCCACTCCACGCTCGCAGCAATGCACCGGCACCTAACCTCTCTACAGTCTGCCCTGCCTCAGCTGAGGGCCACACTCTCTCAGAATTGCAAAGGACCCACTCTGTACTACATCCTTAGGAGAATCCATACTCTCAACAAACAGTATTTCAATTCCATCACAAACATCAAAAACAGTAAGTACAACAAACTTTTATCCACCCACCTCCATAACCAGCGCTCCTCAAACATTCCAGAAGATTCCCCTGGCCTCGGAAACGCCATTAGCCACGTGGCAGATACAGCTGACACCCCCACGCTGATTGATGATGTCACTTCCGCCCCCATCGGGGCCACTCCCACAGCCCCTTCCGGCCCTCACATCATTGCCAATGCCACATGCTCAGTGACTTCCGCCACCCCTTCTGCCGTGTCTGTCACCACTTGCGCCCCCACCAGCGCCGCTCACCTGCATTCTGCTGACACGCCCCCCAACAGACCCCAATGTCACTATCCCCACCGCCAAGAACTCCGATGGGAGCACTCATGCCTCCACCCCCATTGCCCCCACCATCACACCCACTCCAGGTACTGGCTCTGACCCTACTCCCAGCTCCTTAGCCACACCAGATCCCAGCTCCCAGCCCTGCCGAGTTTTCACCATTCCCCCGGACCTCCCACTCATGAGGACGAACGTTCAGTCCTCAGCAAAGGACTCACATTCATCCCGCTCCGTGGACCCATTGTCTCGAGTTTAATGCATTCATTCAACGAAACAATCTGCATGCATTCATTCATTGAATCAAACGCCAATAGTACATTCAATGAAGCAAACGTTATTCATTGATTCAACGAAACAATCTTAACATATTTAATTGATTCCAATCAACGAATTTCATATATTCATTCAGTGAATCAAACTGCCATCATTCATTCAATGAAGCAATCTACATTCATTCATTCATTGAATCAAATGACGAAAATACATTCATTGAACCAAACACTATTCATTGATTCAATTAAACAATCTTAGCATATTCATAGAGTGAATCAAACTGCACATATTCAATGATTCAAGCTGCCCGTGTTAATTCAATGAGTAGTGCTTGTATCATTAATTCATTGCCTCGAGCTTAATGCTTTCATTCAATGAAAGAATCTGCACTCATTCACTCATTTAATCAAATGTCAATTTTAAGTTCAATTCATCTAACGTTATTGTTTGATTCCATGCAACGAACTTAACATATTCATTCAGTGAATCAAACCGCCATCATTCATTCAACGAAGCAATCTACATCCATTGATTCATTTAATCAAACGACAAAAGTACATTCAATAAACCAAACTCGAAAAGTACATTCAATGGAGCAATCTACATTCATTCATTCATTCATTGAATCAAACGTCCATAGGAAGTTCAATTAATCGAACGTTATTCATTGATTTAATGCAACAATCTTGACATATTCATTCAGTGACTCAAACTGCATTCATTGATTCAATGACACAAACTTTGCATATTCATACACTGAATCAAACTGCACACATTCAATGATTCAAACTGCACGTGTTAATTCAATGAGCAGATCCTCTCTCGTTCATTCAATATGTCAAGCTAAACTCATTCATTCAGTGAAACAAACTGAACGTGTTAATTCAAGGAGAAGAGCTTGTATCATTAATTCATTGTCTCGAGTTTAATGCATTCATTCATTGAATCCAACATCATTAGTATGTTCAATTAATCCAAAGTTTTTCATTGATTTAATGCAACAAATTTAACATATTCATTCAGTGAATCAAACTGCATTTATTTATTCAATGAAACAAAATGCACGAGTTAATTCAAAGAAAACAACTTATCTCAATGAAACGATCTGCATTCATTCTTTCATTGAAACTTCAATCGTACATTCAATGATTATTCATTGATTCCATGCAAAGAACTAAACACATTGATTCAGTGAATTAAACTGCCATCATTCATTGAAGTAAGTAATCAACATTCATCCATTCATTGAATCAAACGACGAAAGTACACCCAATGAATCAAACGTTATTCATTCATTCAGTGTATCCAACAGCACTGATCCATTCATTGAAACAAACTGCATGTGTTAATTCAATCCGCGCAGTTTGATTCACGGAATGAATATGATAAGTTTGTTGCATTAAATCAATGAATTACGATTGATTCATACTAATGACTTTTGATTCAATGAATAAATCAATGCAAATTGTTTCGTTGATGCAATGATACAATCATAACATAATCATTCATTGAATCAAACTATACTCATTCAATGAAACAAACAGCAGGTGTTAATTCACAGACAGGAGCTTGTATCATTAATCCATCGTCACGAGCTTAGTACATTTGTTGAACTAAAACATCTGCATTCATTCATTGATTGACTCAAATCTCCATAGTAAATTCAATAATTCAGTGAATGTGACTTCAATTGTATATTCAATGAATCAAACGTTATTCATTTATTCAATGAAACAAACTTAATGCATTCATTCAGTGAAATAAACTGAACGTGTTAATTCAAGGAGAAAAGCTTCTATCATTACCTCATAGTCTCGAGTTTAATGCATTCTTTCAATGAAACAACCTGCATGCATTCATTCATTGAATCTAACGCCAATGGTACATTCAATGAATAAAACGTTATTCATTGATTCAATGAAACAAACTTAACATAATCATTCAGTGAATCACACTGTACTCATTCATTCAATGAAGCAAACTCCACGTGTTATTCTCGAGAAAACAGCTTATCTCAACATTTCATTGAAGCATTTTGGATCAATGGTACTGGAGGAGCACAGCAATTCAGGCAGCATCGAGGAGCTTCAGCAAAATGCCCTGAAGCTCTTCAACCATGTCGTGAAACAAACTCGCTACTACAGCCACATCTGCTTCCTCAGTGCCTGCCTCCGTAACCAACTCATCCCACACGGACTCCGGACCACCTTTGAACCGGCAGCGTTCGGAACCGAACAGGACAAACAGTACAGACTACAGATTCAAAGACACCAGCAACAGTTCTCCTTCAAGATCCTCCGCTCCACGCTCGCAGCAATGCACCGGCACCTAACCTCTCTACAGTCTGCCCTGCCTCAGCTGAGGGCCACACTCTCTCAGAATTGCAAAGGACCCACTCTGTACTACATCCTTAGGAGAATCCATACTCTCAACAAACAGTATTTCAATTCCATCACAAACATCAAAAACAGTAAGTACAACAAACTTTTATCCACCCACCTCCATAACCAACGCTCCTCAAACATTCCAGAAGATTCCCCTGGCCTCGGAAACGCCATTAGCCACGTGGCAGATACAGCTGACACCCCCACGCTGATTGATGATGTCACTTCCGCCCCCATCGGGGCCACTCCCACAGCCCCATCCGGCCCTCACATCATTGCCAATGCCACATGCTCAGTGACTTCCGCCACCCCTTCTGCCGTGTCTGTCACCACTTGCGCCCCCACCAGCGCCGCTCACCTGCATTCTGCTGACACGCCCCCCAACAGACCCCAATGTCACTATCCCCACCGCCAAGAACTCCGATGGGAGCACTCATGCCTCCACCCCCATTGCCCCCACCATCACACCCACTCCAGGTACTGGCTCTGACCCTACTCCCAGCTCCTTAGCCACACCAGATCCCAGCTCCCAGCCCTGCCGAGTTTTCACCATTCCCCCGGACCTCCCACTCATGAGGACGAACGTTCAGTCCTCAGCAAAGGACTCACATTCATCCCGCTCCGTGGACCCATTGTCTCGAGTTTAATGCATTCATTCAACGAAACAATCTGCATGCATTCATTCATTGAATCAAACGCCAATAGTACATTCAGTGAAGCAAACGTTATTCATTGATTCAACGAAACAATCTTAACATATTTAATTGATTCCAATCAACGAATTTCATATATTCATTCAGTGAATCAAACTGCCATCATTCATTCAATGAAGCAATCTACATTCATTCATTCATTGAATCAAATGACGAAAATACATTCATTGAACCAAACACTATTCATTGATTCAATTAAACAATCTTAGCATATTCATAGAGTGAATCAAACTGCACATATTCAATGATTCAAGCTGCCCGTGTTAATTCAATGAGTAGTGCTTGTATCATTAATTCATTGCCTCGAGCTTAATGCTTTCATTCAATGAAAGAATCTGCACTCATTCACTCATTTAATCAAATGTCAATTTTAAGTTCAATTCATCTAACGTTATTGTTTGATTCCATGCAACGAACTTAACATATTCATTCAGTGAATCAAACCGCCATCATTCATTCAACGAAGCAATCTACATCCATTGATTCATTTAATCAAACGACAAAAGTACATTCAATAAACCAAACTCGAAAAGTACATTCAATGGAGCAATCTACATTCATTCATTCATTCATTGAATCAAACGTCCATAGGAAGTTCAATTAATCGAACGTTATTCATTGATTTAATGCAACAATCTTGACATATTCATTCAGTCACTCAAACTGCATTCATTGATTCAATGACACAAACTTTGCATATTCATACACTGAATCAAACTGCACACATTCAATGATTCAAACTGCACGTGTTAATTCAATGAGCAGATCCTCTCTCGTTCATTCAATATGTCAAGCTAAACTCATTCATTCAGTGAAACAAACTGAACGTGTTAATTCAAGGAGAAGAGCTTGTATCATTAATTCATTGTCTCGAGTTTAATGCATTCATTCATTAATTCCAACGTCATTAGTATGTTCAATTAATCCAAAGTTTTTCATTGATTTAATGCAACAAATTTAACATATTCATTCAGTGAATCAAACTGCATTTATTTATTCAATGAAACAAAATGCACGAGTTAATTCAAAGAAAACAACTTATTTCAATGAAACGATCTGCATTCATTCTTTCATTGAAACTTCAATCGTACATTCAATGATTATTCATTGATTCCATGCAAAGAACTAAACACATTGATTCAGTGAATTAAACTGCCATCATTCATTGAAGTAAATAATCAACATTCATCCATTCATTGAATCAAACGACGAAAGTACACCCAATGAATCAAACGTTATTCATTCATTCAGTGTATCCAACAGCACTGATCCATTCATTGAAACAAACTGCATGTGTTAATTCAATCCGCGCAGTTTGATTCACGGAATGAATATGATAAGTTTGTTGCATTAAATCAATGAATTACGATTGATTCATACTAATGACTTTTGATTCAATGAATAAATCAATGCAAATTGTTTCGTTGATGCAATGAAACAATCATAACATAATCATTCAGTGAATCAAACTGTACTCATTCAATGAAACAAACAGCAGGTGTTAATTCACAGACAGGAGCTTGTATCATTAATCCATCGTCACGAGCTTAGTACATTTGTTGAACTAAAACATCTGCATTCATTCATTGATTGACTCAAACCTCCATAGTAAATTCAATAATTCAGTGAATGTGACTTCAATTGTATATTCAATGAATCAAACGTTATTCATTTATTCAATGAAACAAACTTAATGCATTCATTCAGTGAATTAACTGAACGTGTTAATTCAAGGAGAAAAGCTTCTATCATTAACTCATAGTCTCGAGTTTAATGCATTCATTCAATGAAACAACCTGCATGCATTCATTCATTGAATCTAACGCCAATGGTACATTCAATGAATCAAACGTTATTCATTGATTCAATGAAACAAACTTAACATAATCATTCAGTGAATCACACTGTACTCATTCATTCAATGAAGCAAACTCCACGTGTTATTCTAGAGAAAACGGCTTATCTCAACATTTCATTGAAGCATTTTGGATCAATGGTACTGGAGGAGCACAGCAATTCAGGCAGCATCGAGGAGCTTCAGCAAAATGTCCTGAAGCTCTTCAACCATGTCGTGAAACAAACTCGCTACTACAGCCACATCTGCTTCCTCAGTGCCTGCCTCCGTAACCAACTCATCCCACACGGACTCCGGACCACTTTTGAAACGGCAGCGTTCGGAACCGAACAGGACAAACAGTACAGACTACAGATTCAAAGACACCAGCAACAGTTCTCCTTCAAGATCCTCCGCTCCACGCTCGCAGCAATGCACCGGCACCTAACCTCTCTACAGTCTGCCCTGCCTCAGCTGAGGGCCACACTCTCTCAGAATTGCAAAGGACCCACTCTGTACGACATCCATTGGAGAATCCATCCTCTCAACAAACAGTATTTCAATTCCATCACAAACATCAAAAACAGTAAGTACAACAAACTTTTATCCACCCACCTCCATAACCAGCGCTCCTCAAACATTCCAGAAGATTCCCCTGGCCTCGGAAACGCCATTAGCCACGTGGCAGATACAGCTGACACCCCCACGCTGATTGATGATGTCACTTCCGCCCCCATCGGGGCCACTCCCACAGCCCCTTCCGGCCCTCACATCATTGCCAATGCCACATGCTCAGTGACTTCCGTCACCCCTTCTGCCGTGTCTGTCACCACTTGCGCCCCCACCAGCGCCGCTCACCTGCATTCTGCTGACACGCCCCCCAACAGACCCCAATGTCACTATCCCCATCGCCAAGAACTCCGATGGGAGCACTCATGCCTCCACCCCCATTGCCCCCACCATCACACCCACTCCAGGTACTGGCTCTGACCCTACTCCCAGCTCCTTAGCCACACCAGATCCCAGCTCCCAGCCCTGCCGAGTTTTCACCATTCCCCCGGACCTCCCACTCATGAGGACGAACGTTCAGTCCTCAGCAAAGGACTCACATTCATCCCGCTCCGTGGACCCATTGTCTCGAGTTTAATGCATTCATTCAATGAAACAACCTGCATGCATTCATTCATTGAATCTAACGCCAATGGTACATTCAATGAATCAAACGTTATTCATTGATTCAATGAAACAAACTTAACATAATCATTCAGTGAATCACACTGTACTCATTCATTCAATGAAGCAAACTCCACGTGTTATTCTAGAGAAAACGGCTTATCTCAACATTTCATTGAAGCATTTTGGATCAATGGTACTGGAGGAGCACAGCAATTCAGGCAGCATCGAGGAGCTTCAGCAAAATGCCCTGAAGCTCTTCAACCATGTCGTGAAACAAACTCGCTACTACAGCCACATCTGCTTCCTCAGTGCCTGCCTCCGTAACCAACTCATCCCACACGGACTCCGGACCACTTTTGAAACGGCAGCGTTCGGAACCGAACAGGACAAACAGTACAGACTACAGATTCAAAGACACCAGCAACAGTTCTCCTTCAAGATCCTCCGCTCCACGCTCGCAGCAATGCACCGGCACCTAACCTCTCTACAGTCTGCCCTGCCTCAGCTGAGGGCCACACTCTCTCAGAATTGCAAAGGACCCACTCTGTACGACATCCATTGGAGAATCCATCCTCTCAACAAACAGTATTTCAATTCCATCACAAACATCAAAAACAGTAAGTACAACAAACTTTTATCCACCCACCTCCATAACCAGCGCTCCTCAAACATTCCAGAAGATTCCCCTGGCCTCGGAAACGCCATTAGCCACGTGGCAGATACAGCTGACACCCCCACGCTGATTGATGATGTCACTTCCGCCCCCATCGGGGCCACTCCCACAGCCCCTTCCGGCCCTCACATCATTGCCAATGCCACATGCTCAGTGACTTCCGCCACCCCTTCTGCCGTGTCTGTCACCACTTGCGCCCCCACCAGCGCCGCTCACCTGCATTCTGCTGACACGCCCCCCAACAGACCCCAATGTCACTATCCCCATCGCCAAGAACTCCGATGGGAGCACTCATGCCTCCACCCCCATTGCCCCCACCATCACACCCACTCCAGGTACTGGCTCTGACCCTACTCCCAGCTCCTTAGCCACACCAGATCCCAGCTCCCAGCCCTGCCGAGTTTTCACCATTCCCCCGGACCTCCCACTCATGAGGACGAACGTTCAGTCCTCAGCAAAGGACTCACATTCATCCCGCTCCGTGGACCCATTGTCTCGAGTTTAATGCATTCATTCAACGAAATAATCTGCATGCATTCATTCATTGAATCAAACGCCAATAGTACATTCAATGAAGCAAACGTTATTCATTGATTCAACGAAACAATCTTAACATATTTAATTGATTCCAATCAACGAATTTCATATATTCATTCAGTGAATCAAACTGCCATCATTCATTCAATGAAGCAATCTACATACATTCATTCATTGAATCAAATGACGAAAATACATTCATTGACCCAAACACTATTCATTGATTCAATTAAACAATCTTAGTATATTCATACAGTGAATCAAACTGCACATATTCAATGATTCAAACTGCCCGTGTTAATTCAATGAGTAGTGCTTGTATCATTAATTCATTGCCTCGAGCTTAATGCTTTCATTCAATGAAAGAATCTGCACTCATTCACTCATTTAATCAAATGTCAATTTTAAGTTCAATTCATCTAACGTTATTGTTTGATTCCATGCAACGAACTTAACATATTCATTCAGTGAATCAAACCGCCATCATTCATTCAACGAAGCAATCTACATCCATTGATTCATTTAATCAAACGACAAAAGTACATTCAATAAACCAAACTCGAAAAGTACATTCAATGGAGCAATCTACATTCATTCATTCATTCATTGAATCAAACGTCCATAGGAAGTTCAATTAATCGAACGTTATTCATTGATTTAATGCAACAATCTTGACATATTCATTCAATCACTCAAACTGCATTCATTGATTCAATGACACAAACTTTGCATATTCATACACTGAATCAAACTGCACACATTCAATGATTCAAACTGCACGTGTTAATTCAATGAGCAGATCCTCTCTCGTTCATTCAATATGTCAAGCTAAACTCATTCATTCAGTGAAACAAACTGAACGTGTTAATTCAAGGAGAAGAGCTTGTATCATTAATTCATTGTCTCGAGTTTAATGCATTCATTCATTGAATCCAACGTCATTAGTATGTTCAATTAATCCAAAGTTTTTCATTGATTTAATGCAACAAATTTAACATATTCATTCAGTGAATCAAACTGCATTTATTTATTCAATGAAACAAAATGCACGAGTTAATTCAAAGAAAACAACTTATCTCAATGAAACGATCTGCATTCATTCTTTCATTGAAACTTCAATCGTACATTCAATGATTATTCATTGATTCCATGCAAAGAACTAAACACATTGATTCAGTGAATTAAACTGCCATCATTCATTGAAGTAAGTAATCAACATTCATCCATTCATTGAATCAAACGACGAAAGTACACCCAATGAATCAAACGTTATTCATTCATTCAGTGTATCCAACAGCACTGATCCATTCAATAAAACAAACTGCATGTGTTAATTCAATCCGCGCAGTTTGATTCACGGAATGAATATGATAAGTTTGTTGCATTAAATCAATGAATTACGATTGATTCATACTAATGACTTTTGATTCAATGAATAAATCAATGCAAATTGTTTCGTTGATGCAATGAAACAATCATAACATAATCATTCAGTGAATCAAACTGTACTCATTCAATGAAACAAACAGCAGGTGTTAATTCACAGACAGGAGCTTGTATCATTAATCCATCGTCACGAGCTTAGTACATTTGTTGAACTAAAACATCTGCATTCATTCATTGATTGACTCAAATCTCCATAGTAAATTCAATAATTCAGTGAATGTGACTTCAATTGTATATTCAATGAATCAAACGTTATTCATTTATTCAATGAAACAAACTTAATGCATTCATTCAGTGAAATAAACTGAACGTGTTAATTCAAGGAGAAAAGCTTATATCATTAACTCATAGTCTCGAGTTTAATGCATTCTTTCAATGAAACAACCTGCATGCATTCATTCATTGAATCTAACGCCAATGGTACATTCAATGAATCAAACGTTATTCATTGATTCAATGAAACAAACTTAACATTGAAATACTGTTTGTTGAGAGATTCAGTGAATCACACTGTACTCATTCATTCAATGAAGCAAACTCCACGTGTTATTCTCGAGAAAACAGCTTATCTCAACATTTCATTGAAGCATTTTGGATCAATGGTACTGGAGGAGCACAGCAATTCAGGCAGCATCGAGGAGCTTCAGCAAAATGCCCTGAAGCTCTTCAACCATGTCGTGAAACAAACTCGCTACTACAGCCACATCTGCTTCCTCAGTGCCTGCCTCCGTAACCAACTCATCCCACACGGACTCCGGACCACCTTTGAACCGGCAACGTTCGGAACCGAACAGGACAAACAGTACAGACTACAGATTCAAAAACACCAGCAACAGTTCTCCTTCAAGATCCTCCGCTCCACGCTCGCAGCAATGCACCGGCACCTAACCTCTCTACAGTCTGCCCTGCCTCAGCTGAGGGCCACACTCTCTCAGAATTGCAAAGGACCCACTCTGTACTACATCCTTAGGAGAATCCATACTCTCAACAAACAGTATTTCAATTCCATCACAAACATCAAAAACAGTAAGTACAACAAACTTTTATCCACCCACCTCCATAACCAGCGCTCCTCAAACATTCCAGAAGATTCCCCTGGCCTCGGAAACGCCATTAGCCACGTGGCAGATACAGCTGACACCCCCACGCTGATTGATGATGTCACTTCCGCCCCCATCGGGGCCACTCCCACAGCCCCTTCCGGCCCTCACATCATTGCCAATGCCACATGCTCAGTGACTTCCGCCACCCCTTCTGCCGTGTCTGTCACCACTTGCGCCCCCACCAGCGCCGCTCACCTGCATTCTGCTGACACGCCCCCCAACAGACCCCAATGTCACTATCCCCACCGCCAAGAACTCCGATGGGAGCACTCATGCCTCCACCCCCATTGCCCCCACCATCACACCCACTCCAGGTACTGGCTCTGACCCTACTCCCAGCTCCTTAGCCACACCAGATCCCAGCTCCCAGCCCTGCCGAGTTTTCACCATTCCCCCGGACCTCCCACTCATGAGGACGAACGTTCAGTCCTCAGCAAAGGACTCACATTCATCCCGCTCCGTGGACCCATTGTCTCGAGTTTAATGCATTCATTCAACGAAACAATCTGCATGCATTCATTCATTGAATCAAACGCCAATAGTACATTCAATGAAGCAAACGTTATTCATTGATTCAACGAAACAATCTTAACATATTTAATTGATTCCAATCAACGAATTTCATATATTCATTCAGTGAATCAAACTGCCATCATTCATTCAATGAAGCAATCTACATACATTCATTCATTGAATCAAATGACGAAAATACATTCATTGAACCAAACACTATTCATTGATTCAATTAAACAATCTTAGCATATTCATAGAGTGAATCAAACTGCACATATTCAATGATTCAAGCTGCCCGTGTTAATTCAATGAGTAGTGCTTGTATCATTAATTCATTGCCTCGAGCTTAATGCTTTCATTCAATGAAAGAATCTGCACTCATTCACTCATTTAATCAAATGTCAATTTTAAGTTCAATTCATCTAACGTTATTGTTTGATTCCATGCAACGAACTTAACATATTCATTCAGTGAATCAAACCGCCATCATTCATTCAACGAAGCAATCTACATCCATTGATTCATTTAATCAAACGACAAAAGTACATTCAATAAACCAAACTCGAAAAGTACATTCAATGGAGCAATCTACATTCATTCATTCATTCATTGAATCAAACGTCCATAGGAAGTTCAATTAATCGAACGTTATTCATTGATTTAATGCAACAATCTTGACATATTCATTCAGTCACTCAAACTGCATTCATTGATTCAATGACACAAACTTTGCATATTCATACACTGAATCAAACTGCACACATTCAATGATTCAAACTGCACGTGTTAATTCAATGAGCAGATCCTCTCTCGTTCATTCAATATGTCAAGCTAAACTCATTCATTCAGTGAAACAAACTGAACGTGTTAATTCAAGGAGAAGAGCTTGTATCATTAATTCATTGTCTCGAGTTTAATGCATTCATTCATTGAATCCAACGTCATTAGTATGTTCAATTAATCCAAAGTTTTTCATTGATTTAATGCAACAAATTTAACATATTCATTCAGTGAATCAAACTGCATTTATTTATTCAATGAAACAAAATGCACGAGTTAATTCAAAGAAAACAACTTATCTCAATGAAACGATCTGCATTCATTCTTTCATTGAAACTTCAATCGTACGTTCAATGAATCAAACGTTATTCATTGATTCCATGCAACGAACTAAACACATTGATTCAGTGAATTAAACTGCCATCATTCATTGAAATAAGTAATCTACATTCATTGAATCAAACGACGAAAGTACATCCAATGAATCAAACGTTATTCATTCATTCAGTGTATCCAACAGCACTGATCCATTCAATGAAATAAACTGTGTGTGATAATTTAATCCGCGCAGTTTGATTCACGGAATGAATATGTTAAGTTTGTTGCATTAAATCAATGAATAACGATTGATCCATTGAACTTACTAATGACTTTTGATTCAATGAATGAATGAATGCAAATTGTTTCGTTGATGCAATGAAACAATCATAACATAATCATTCAGTGAATCAAACTGTACTCATTCAATGAAACAAACAGCAGGTGTTAATTCACAGACAGGAGCTTGTATCATTAATCCATCGTCACGAGCTTAGTACATTTGTTGAACTAAAGCATCTGCATTCATTCATTGATTGACTCAAACCTCCTTAGTAAATTCAATAATTCAGTGAATGTGACTTCAATTGTATATTCAATGAATCAAACGTTATTCATTTATTCAATGAAACAAACTTAATGCATTCATTCAGTGAATTAACTGAACGTGTTAATTCAAGGAGAAAAGCTTCTATCATTAACTCATAGTCTCGAGTTTAATGCATTCATTCAATGAAACAACCTGCATGCATTCATTCATTGAATCTAACGCCAATGGTACATTCAATGAATCAAACGTTATTCATTGATTCAATGAAACAAACTTAACATAATCATTCAATGAATCACACTGTACTCATTCATTCAATGAAGCAAACTCCACGTGTTATTCTAGAGAAAACAGCTTATCTCAACATTTCATTGAAGCATTTTGGATCAATGGTACTGGAGGAGCACAGCAATTCAGGCAGCATCGAGGAGCTTCAGCAAAATGCCCTGAAGCTCTTCAACCATGTCGTGAAACAAACTCGCTACTACAGCCACATCTGCTTCCTCAGTGCCTGCCTCCGTAACCAACTCATCCCACACGGACTCCGGACCACTTTTGAAACGGCAGCGTTCGGAACCGAACAGGACAAACAGTACAGACTACAGATTCAAAGACACCAGCAACAGTTCTCCTTCAAGATCCTCCGCTCCACGCTCGCAGCAATGCACCGGCACCTAACCTCTCTACAGTCTGCCCTGCCTCAGCTGAGGGCCACACTCTCTCAGAATTGCAAAGGACCCACTCTGTACTACATCCTTAGGAGAATCCATACTCTCAACAAACAGTATTTCAATTCCATCACAAACATCAAAAACAGTAAGTACAACAAACTTTTATCCACCCACCTCCATAACCAGCGCTCCTCAAACATTCCAGAAGATCCCCCTGGCCTCGGAAACGCCATTAGCCACGTGGCAGATACAGCTGACACCCCCACGCTGATTGATGATGTCACTTCCGCCCCCATCATGGCCACTCCCACAGCCCCTTCCGGCCCTCACATCATTGCCGATGCCACATGCTCAGTGAGTTCCGCCACCCCTTCTGCCGTGTCTGTCACCACTTGCGCCCCCACCAGCGCCGCTCACCTGCATTCTGCTGACACGCCCCCCAACAGACCCCAATGTCACTATCCCCACCGCCAAGAACTCCGATGGGAGCACTCATGCCTCCACCCCCATTGCCCCCACCATCGCACCCACTCCAGGTACTGGCTCTGACCCTACTCCCAGCTCCTTAGCCACACCAGATCCCAGCTCCCAGCCCTGCCGAGTTTTCACCATTCCCCCGGACCTCCCACTCATGAGGACGAACGTTCAGTCCTCAGCAAAGGACTCACATTCATCCCGCTCCGTGGACCCATTGTCTCGAGTTTAATGCATTCATTCAACGAAACAATCTGCATGCATTCATTCATTGAATCAAACGCCAATAGTACATTCAATGAAGCAAACGTTATTCATTGATTCAACGAAACAATCTTAACATATTTAATTGATTCCAATCAACGAATTTCATATATTCATTCAGTGAATCAAACTGCCATCATTCATTCAATGAAGCAATCTACATTCATTCATTCATTGAATCAAATGACGAAAATACATTCATTGACCCAAACACTATTCATTGATTCAATTAAACAATCTTAGTATATTCATACAGTGAATCAAACTGCACATATTCAATGATTCAAACTGCCCGTGTTAATTCAATGAGTAGTGCTTGTTTCATTAATTCATTGCCTCGAGCTTAATGCTTTCATTCAATGAAAGAATCTGCACTCATTCACTCATTTAATCAAATGTCAATTTTAAGTTCAATTCATCTAACGTTATTGTTTGATTCCATGCAACGAACTTAACATATTCATTCAGTGAATCAAACCGCCATCATTCATTCAACGAAGCAATCTACATCCATTGATTCATTTAATCAAACGACAAAAGTACATTCAATAAACCAAACTCGAAAAGTACATTCAATGGAGCAATCTACATTCATTCATTCATTCATTGAATCAAACGTCCATAGGAAGTTCAATTAATCGAACGTTATTCATTGATTTAATGCAACAATCTTGACATATTCATTCAGTCACTCAAACTGCATTCATTGATTCAATGACACAAACTTTGCATATTCATACACTGAATCAAACTGCACACATTCAATGATTCAAACTGCACGTGTTAATTCAATGAGCAGATCCTCTCTCGTTCATTCAATATGTCAAGCTAAACTCATTCATTCAGTGAAACAAACTGAACGTGTTAATTCAAGGAGAAGAGCTTGTATCATTAACTCATTGTCTCGAGTTTAATGCATTCATTCATTGAATCCAACGTCATTAGTATGTTCAATTAATCCAAAGTTTTTCATTGATTTAATGCAACAAATTAAACATATTCATTCAGTGAATCAAACTGCATTTATTTATTCAATGAAACAAAATGCACGAGTTAATTCAAAGAAAACAACTTATCTCAATGAAACGATCTGCATTCATTCTTTCATTGAAACTTCAATCGTACATTCAATGATTATTCATTGATTCCATGCAAAGAACTAAACACATTGATTCAGTGAATTAAACTGCCATCATTCATTGAAGTAAGTAATCAACATTCATCCATTCATTGAATCAAACGACGAAACGTTATTCATTCATTCAGTGTATCCAACAGCACTGATCCATTCAATGAAACAAACTGCATGTGTTAATTCAATCCGCGCAGTTTGACTCACGGAATGAATATGATAAGTTTGTTGCATTAAATCAATGAATTACGATTGATTCATACTAATGACTTTTGATTAAATGAATAAATCAATGCAAATTGTTTCGTTGATGCAATGATACAATCATAACATAATCATTCATTGAATCAAACTATACTCATTCAATGAAACAAACAGCAGGTGTTAATTCACAGACAGGAGCTTGTATCATTAATCCATCGTCACGAGCTTAGTACATTTGTTGAACTAAAACATCTGCATTCATTCATTGATTGACTCAAATCTCCATAGTAAATTCAATAATTCAGTGAATGTGACTTCAATTGTATATTCAATGAATCAAACGTTATTCATTTATTCAATGAAACAAACTTAATGCATTCATTCAGTGAAATAAACTGAACGTGTTAATTCAAGGAGAAAAGCTTATATCATTAACTCATAGTCTCGAGTTTAATGCATTCTTTCAATGAAACAACCTGCATGCATTCATTCATTGAATCTAACGCCAATGGTACATTCAATGAATCAAACGTTATTCATTGATTCAATGAAACAAACTTAACATTGAAATACTGTTTGTTGAGAGATTCAGTGAATCACACTGTACTCATTCATTCAATGAAGCAAACTCCACGTGTTATTCTCGAGAAAACAGCTTATCTCAACATTTCATTGAAGCATTTTGGATCAATGGTACTGGAGGAGCACAGCAATTCAGGCAGCATCGAGGAGCTTCAGCAAAATGCCCTGAAGCTCTTCAACCATGTCGTGAAACAAACTCGCTACTACAGCCACATCAGCTTCCTCAGTGCCTGCCTCCGTAACCAACTCATCCCACATGGACTCCGGACCACCTTTGAACCGGCAACGTTCGGAACCGAACAGGACAAACAGTACAGACTACAGATTCAAAAACACCAGCAACAGTTCTCCTTCAAGATCCTCCGCTCCACGCTCGCAGCAATGCACCGGCACCTAACCTCTCTACAGTCTGCCCTGCCTCAGCTGAGGGCCACACTCTCTCAGAATTGCAAAGGACCCACTCTGTACTACATCCTTAGGAGAATCCATACTCTCAACAAACAGTATTTCAATTCCATCACAAACATCAAAAACAGTAAGTACAACAAACTTTTATCCACCCACCTCCATAACCAACGCTCCTCAAACATTCCAGAAGATTCCCCTGGCCTCGGAAACGCCATTAGCCACGTGGCAGATACAGCTGACACCCCCACGCTGATTGATGATGTCACTTCCGCCCCCATCGGGGCCACTCCCACAGCCCCATCCGGCCCTCACATCATTGCCAATGCCACATGCTCAGTGACTTCCGCCACCCCTTCTGCCGTGTCTGTCACCACTTGCGCCCCCACCAGCGCCGCTCACCTGCATTCTGCTGACACGCCCCCCAACAGACCCCAATGTCACTATCCCCACCGCCAAGAACTCCGATGGGAGCACTCATGCCTCCACCCCCATTGCCCCCACCATCACACCCACTCCAGGTACTGGCTCTGACCCTACTCCCAGCTCCTTAGCCACACCAGATCCCAGCTCCCAGCCCTGCCGAGTTTTCACCATTCCCCCGGACCTCCCACTCATGAGGACGAACGTTCAGTCCTCAGCAAAGGACTCACATTCATCCCGCTCCGTGGACCCATTGTCTCGAGTTTAATGCATTCATTCAACGAAACAATCTGCATGCATTCATTCATTGAATCAAACGCCAATAGTACATTCAGTGAAGCAAACGTTATTCATTGATTCAACGAAACAATCTTAACATATTTAATTGATTCCAATCAACGAATTTCATATATTCATTCAGTGAATCAAACTGCCATCATTCATTCAATGAAGCAATCTACATTCATTCATTCATTGAATCAAATGACGAAAATACATTCATTGAACCAAACACTATTCATTGATTCAATTAAACAATCTTAGCATATTCATAGAGTGAATCAAACTGCACATATTCAATGATTCAAGCTGCCCGTGTTAATTCAATGAGTAGTGCTTGTATCATTAATTCATTGCCTCGAGCTTAATGCTTTCATTCAATGAAAGAATCTGCACTCATTCACTCATTTAATCAAATGTCAATTTTAAGTTCAATTCATCTAACGTTATTGTTTGATTCCATGCAACGAACTTAACATATTCATTCAGTGAATCAAACCGCCATCATTCATTCAACGAAGCAATCTACATCCATTGATTCATTTAATCAAACGACAAAAGTACATTCAATAAACCAAACTCGAAAAGTACATTCAATGGAGCAATCTACATTCATTCATTCATTCATTGAATCAAACGTCCATAGGAAGTTCAATTAATCGAACGTTATTCATTGATTTAATGCAACAATCTTGACATATTCATTCAGTCACTCAAACTGCATTCATTGATTCAATGACACAAACTTTGCATATTCATACACTGAATCAAACTGCACACATTCAATGATTCAAACTGCACGTGTTAATTCAATGAGCAGATCCTCTCTCGTTCATTCAATATGTCAAGCTAAACTCATTCATTCAGTGAAACAAACTGAACGTGTTAATTCAAGGAGAAGAGCTTGTATCATTAATTCATTGTCTCGAGTTTAATGCATTCATTCATTAATTCCAACGTCATTAGTATGTTCAATTAATCCAAAGTTTTTCATTGATTTAATGCAACAAATTTAACATATTCATTCAGTGAATCAAACTGCATTTATTTATTCAATGAAACAAAATGCACGAGTTAATTCAAAGAAAACAACTTATTTCAATGAAACGATCTGCATTCATTCTTTCATTGAAACTTCAATCGTACATTCAATGATTATTCATTGATTCCATGCAAAGAACTAAACACATTGATTCAGTGAATTAAACTGCCATCATTCATTGAAGTAAATAATCAACATTCATCCATTCATTGAATCAAACGACGAAAGTACACCCAATGAATCAAACGTTATTCATTCATTCAGTGTATCCAACAGCACTGATCCATTCATTGAAACAAACTGCATGTGTTAATTCAATCCGCGCAGTTTGATTCACGGAATGAATATGATAAGTTTGTTGCATTAAATCAATGAATTACGATTGATTCATACTAATGACTTTTGATTCAATGAATAAATCAATGCAAATTGTTTCGTTGATGCAATGAAACAATCATAACATAATCATTCAGTGAATCAAACTGTACTCATTCAATGAAACAAACAGCAGGTGTTAATTCACAGACAGGAGCTTGTATCATTAATCCATCGTCACGAGCTTAGTACATTTGTTGAACTAAAACATCTGCATTCATTCATTGATTGACTCAAACCTCCATAGTAAATTCAATAATTCAGTGAATGTGACTTCAATTGTATATTCAATGAATCAAACGTTATTCATTTATTCAATGAAACAAACTTAATGCATTCATTCAGTGAATTAACTGAACGTGTTAATTCAAGGAGAAAAGCTTCTATCATTAACTCATAGTCTCGAGTTTAATGCATTCATTCAATGAAACAACCTGCATGCATTCATTCATTGAATCTAACGCCAATGGTACATTCAATGAATCAAACGTTATTCATTGATTCAATGAAACAAACTTAACATAATCATTCAGTGAATCACACTGTACTCATTCATTCAATGAAGCAAACTCCACGTGTTATTCTAGAGAAAACGGCTTATCTCAACATTTCATTGAAGCATTTTGGATCAATGGTACTGGAGGAGCACAGCAATTCAGGCAGCATCGAGGAGCTTCAGCAAAATGCCCTGAAGCTCTTCAACCATGTCGTGAAACAAACTCGCTACTACAGCCACATCTGCTTCCTCAGTGCCTGCCTCCGTAACCAACTCATCCCACACGGACTCCGGACCACTTTTGAAACGGCAGCGTTCGGAACCGAACAGGACAAACAGTACAGACTACAGATTCAAAGACACCAGCAACAGTTCTCCTTCAAGATCCTCCGCTCCACGCTCGCAGCAATGCACCGGCACCTAACCTCTCTACAGTCTGCCCTGCCTCAGCTGAGGGCCACACTCTCTCAGAATTGCAAAGGACCCACTCTGTACGACATCCATTGGAGAATCCATCCTCTCAACAAACAGTATTTCAATTCCATCACAAACATCAAAAACAGTAAGTACAACAAACTTTTATCCACCCACCTCCATAACCAGCGCTCCTCAAACATTCCAGAAGATTCCCCTGGCCTCGGAAACGCCATTAGCCACGTGGCAGATACAGCTGACACCCCCACGCTGATTGATGATGTCACTTCCGCCCCCATCGGGGCCACTCCCACAGCCCCTTCCGGCCCTCACATCATTGCCAATGCCACATGCTCAGTGACTTCCGCCACCCCTTCTGCCGTGTCTGTCACCACTTGCGCCCCCACCAGCGCCGCTCACCTGCATTCTGCTGACACGCCCCCCAACAGACCCCAATGTCACTATCCCCATCGCCAAGAACTCCGATGGGAGCACTCATGCCTCCACCCCCATTGCCCCCACCATCACACCCACTCCAGGTACTGGCTCTGACCCTACTCCCAGCTCCTTAGCCACACCAGATCCCAGCTCCCAGCCCTGCCGAGTTTTCACCATTCCCCCGGACCTCCCACTCATGAGGACGAACGTTCAGTCCTCAGCAAAGGACTCACATTCATCCCGCTCCGTGGACCCATTGTCTCGAGTTTAATGCATTCATTCAACGAAATAATCTGCATGCATTCATTCATTGAATCAAACGCCAATAGTACATTCAATGAAGCAAACGTTATTCATTGATTCAACGAAACAATCTTAACATATTTAATTGATTCCAATCAACGAATTTCATATATTCATTCAGTGAATCAAACTGCCATCATTCATTCAATGAAGCAATCTACATACATTCATTCATTGAATCAAATGACGAAAATACATTCATTGACCCAAACACTATTCATTGATTCAATTAAACAATCTTAGCATATTCATAGAGTGAATCAAACTGCACATATTCAATGATTCAAGCTGCCCGTGTTAATTCAATGAGTAGTGCTTGTATCATTAATTCATTGCCTCGAGCTTAATGCTTTCATTCAATGAAAGAATCTGCACTCATTCACTCATTTAATCAAATGTCAATTTTAAGTTCAATTCATCTAACGTTATTGTTTGATTCCATGCAACGAACTTAACATATTCATTCAGTGAATCAAACCGCCATCATTCATTCAACGAAGCAATCTACATCCATTGATTCATTTAATCAAACGACAAAAGTACATTCAATAAACCAAACTCGAAAAGTACATTCAATGGAGCAATCTACATTCATTCATTCATTCATTGAATCAAACGTCCATAGGAAGTTCAATTAATCGAACGTTATTCATTGATTTAATGCAACAATCTTGACATATTCATTCAATCACTCAAACTGCATTCATTGATTCAATGACACAAACTTTGCATATTCATACACTGAATCAAACTGCACACATTCAATGATTCAAACTGCACGTGTTAATTCAATGAGCAGATCCTCTCTCGTTCATTCAATATGTCAAGCTAAACTCATTCATTCAGTGAAACAAACTGAACGTGTTAATTCAAGGAGAAGAGCTTGTATCATTAATTCATTGTCTCGAGTTTAATGCATTCATTCATTGAATCCAACGTCATTAGTATGTTCAATTAATCCAAAGTTTTTCATTGATTTAATGCAACAAATTTAACATATTCATTCAGTGAATCAAACTGCATTTATTTATTCAATGAAACAAAATGCACGAGTTAATTCAAAGAAAACAACTTATCTCAATGAAACGATCTGCATTCATTCTTTCATTGAAACTTCAATCGTACATTCAATGATTATTCATTGATTCCATGCAAAGAACTAAACACATTGATTCAGTGAATTAAACTGCCATCATTCATTGAAGTAAGTAATCAACATTCATCCATTCATTGAATCAAACGACGAAAGTACACCCAATGAATCAAACGTTATTCATTCATTCAGTGTATCCAACAGCACTGATCCATTCAATAAAACAAACTGCATGTGTTAATTCAATCCGCGCAGTTTGATTCACGGAATGAATATGATAAGTTTGTTGCATTAAATCAATGAATTACGATTGATTCATACTAATGACTTTTGATTCAATGAATAAATCAATGCAAATTGTTTCGTTGATGCAATGAAACAATCATAACATAATCATTCAGTGAATCAAACTGTACTCATTCAATGAAACAAACAGCAGGTGTTAATTCACAGACAGGAGCTTGTATCATTAATCCATCGTCACGAGCTTAGTACATTTGTTGAACTAAAACATCTGCATTCATTCATTGATTGACTCAAATCTCCATAGTAAATTCAATAATTCAGTGAATGTGACTTCAATTGTATATTCAATGAATCAAACGTTATTCATTTATTCAATGAAACAAACTTAATGCATTCATTCAGTGAAATAAACTGAACGTGTTAATTCAAGGAGAAAAGCTTATATCATTAACTCATAGTCTCGAGTTTAATGCATTCTTTCAATGAAACAACCTGCATGCATTCATTCATTGAATCTAACGCCAATGGTACATTCAATGAATCAAACGTTATTCATTGATTCAATGAAACAAACTTAACATTGAAATACTGTTTGTTGAGAGATTCAGTGAATCACACTGTACTCATTCATTCAATGAAGCAAACTCCACGTGTTATTCTCGAGAAAACAGCTTATCTCAACATTTCATTGAAGCATTTTGGATCAATGGTACTGGAGGAGCACAGCAATTCAGGCAGCATCGAGGAGCTTCAGCAAAATGCCCTGAAGCTCTTCAACCATGTCGTGAAACAAACTCGCTACTACAGCCACATCTGCTTCCTCAGTGCCTGCCTCCGTAACCAACTCATCCCACACGGACTCCGGACCACCTTTGAACCGGCAACGTTCGGAACCGAACAGGACAAACAGTACAGACTACAGATTCAAAAACACCAGCAACAGTTCTCCTTCAAGATCCTCCGCTCCACGCTCGCAGCAATGCACCGGCACCTAACCTCTCTACAGTCTGCCCTGCCTCAGCTGAGGGCCACACTCTCTCAGAATTGCAAAGGACCCACTCTGTACTACATCCTTAGGAGAATCCATACTCTCAACAAACAGTATTTCAATTCCATCACAAACATCAAAAACAGTAAGTACAACAAACTTTTATCCACCCACCTCCATAACCAGCGCTCCTCAAACATTCCAGAAGATTCCCCTGGCCTCGGAAACGCCATTAGCCACGTGGCAGATACAGCTGACACCCCCACGCTGATTGATGATGTCACTTCCGCCCCCATCGGGGCCACTCCCACAGCCCCTTCCGGCCCTCACATCATTGCCAATGCCACATGCTCAGTGACTTCCGCCACCCCTTCTGCCGTGTCTGTCACCACTTGCGCCCCCACCAGCGCCGCTCACCTGCATTCTGCTGACACGCCCCCCAACAGACCCCAATGTCACTATCCCCACCGCCAAGAACTCCGATGGGAGCACTCATGCCTCCACCCCCATTGCCCCCACCATCACACCCACTCCAGGTACTGGCTCTGACCCTACTCCCAGCTCCTTAGCCACACCAGATCCCAGCTCCCAGCCCTGCCGAGTTTTCACCATTCCCCCGGACCTCCCACTCATGAGGACGAACGTTCAGTCCTCAGCAAAGGACTCACATTCATCCCGCTCCGTGGACCCATTGTCTCGAGTTTAATGCATTCATTCAACGAAACAATCTGCATGCATTCATTCATTGAATCAAACGCCAATAGTACATTCAATGAAGCAAACGTTATTCATTGATTCAACGAAACAATCTTAACATATTTAATTGATTCCAATCAACGAATTTCATATATTCATTCAGTGAATCAAACTGCCATCATTCATTCAATGAAGCAATCTACATACATTCATTCATTGAATCAAATGACGAAAATACATTCATTGAACCAAACACTATTCATTGATTCAATTAAACAATCTTAGCATATTCATAGAGTGAATCAAACTGCACATATTCAATGATTCAAGCTGCCCGTGTTAATTCAATGAGTAGTGCTTGTATCATTAATTCATTGCCTCGAGCTTAATGCTTTCATTCAATGAAAGAATCTGCACTCATTCACTCATTTAATCAAATGTCAATTTTAAGTTCAATTCATCTAACGTTATTGTTTGATTCCATGCAACGAACTTAACATATTCATTCAGTGAATCAAACCGCCATCATTCATTCAACGAAGCAATCTACATCCATTGATTCATTTAATCAAACGACAAAAGTACATTCAATAAACCAAACTCGAAAAGTACATTCAATGGAGCAATCTACATTCATTCATTCATTCATTGAATCAAACGTCCATAGGAAGTTCAATTAATCGAACGTTATTCATTGATTTAATGCAACAATCTTGACATATTCATTCAGTCACTCAAACTGCATTCATTGATTCAATGACACAAACTTTGCATATTCATACACTGAATCAAACTGCACACATTCAATGATTCAAACTGCACGTGTTAATTCAATGAGCAGATCCTCTCTCGTTCATTCAATATGTCAAGCTAAACTCATTCATTCAGTGAAACAAACTGAACGTGTTAATTCAAGGAGAAGAGCTTGTATCATTAATTCATTGTCTCGAGTTTAATGCATTCATTCATTAATTCCAACGTCATTAGTATGTTCAATTAATCCAAAGTTTTTCATTGATTTAATGCAACAAATTTAACATATTCATTCAGTGAATCAAACTGCATTTATTTATTCAATGAAACAAAATGCACGAGTTAATTCAAAGAAAACAACTTATTTCAATGAAACGATCTGCATTCATTCTTTCATTGAAACTTCAATCGTACATTCAATGATTATTCATTGATTCCATGCAAAGAACTAAACACATTGATTCAGTGAATTAAACTGCCATCATTCATTGAAGTAAATAATCAACATTCATCCATTCATTGAATCAAACGACGAAAGTACACCCAATGAATCAAACGTTATTCATTCATTCAGTGTATCCAACAGCACTGATCCATTCATTGAAACAAACTGCATGTGTTAATTCAATCCGCGCAGTTTGATTCACGGAATGAATATGATAAGTTTGTTGCATTAAATCAATGAATTACGATTGATTCATACTAATGACTTTTGATTCAATGAATAAATCAATGCAAATTGTTTCGTTGATGCAATGAAACAATCATAACATAATCATTCAGTGAATCAAACTGTACTCATTCAATGAAACAAACAGCAGGTGTTAATTCACAGACAGGAGCTTGTATCATTAATCCATCGTCACGAGCTTAGTACATTTGTTGAACTAAAACATCTGCATTCATTCATTGATTGACTCAAACCTCCATAGTAAATTCAATAATTCAGTGAATGTGACTTCAATTGTATATTCAATGAATCAAACGTTATTCATTTATTCAATGAAACAAACTTAATGCATTCATTCAGTGAATTAACTGAACGTGTTAATTCAAGGAGAAAAGCTTCTATCATTAACTCATAGTCTCGAGTTTAATGCATTCATTCAATGAAACAACCTGCATGCATTCATTCATTGAATCTAACGCCAATGGTACATTCAATGAATCAAACGTTATTCATTGATTCAATGAAACAAACTTAACATAATCATTCAGTGAATCACACTGTACTCATTCATTCAATGAAGCAAACTCCACGTGTTATTCTAGAGAAAACGGCTTATCTCAACATTTCATTGAAGCATTTTGGATCAATGGTACTGGAGGAGCACAGCAATTCAGGCAGCATCGAGGAGCTTCAGCAAAATGCCCTGAAGCTCTTCAACCATGTCGTGAAACAAACTCGCTACTACAGCCACATCTGCTTCCTCAGTGCCTGCCTCCGTAACCAACTCATCCCACACGGACTCCGGACCACTTTTGAAACGGCAGCGTTCGGAACCGAACAGGACAAACAGTACAGACTACAGATTCAAAGACACCAGCAACAGTTCTCCTTCAAGATCCTCCGCTCCACGCTCGCAGCAATGCACCGGCACCTAACCTCTCTACAGTCTGCCCTGCCTCAGCTGAGGGCCACACTCTCTCAGAATTGCAAAGGACCCACTCTGTACGACATCCATTGGAGAATCCATCCTCTCAACAAACAGTATTTCAATTCCATCACAAACATCAAAAACAGTAAGTACAACAAACTTTTATCCACCCACCTCCATAACCAGCGCTCCTCAAACATTCCAGAAGATTCCCCTGGCCTCGGAAACGCCATTAGCCACGTGGCAGATACAGCTGACACCCCCACGCTGATTGATGATGTCACTTCCGCCCCCATCGGGGCCACTCCCACAGCCCCTTCCGGCCCTCACATCATTGCCAATGCCACATGCTCAGTGACTTCCGCCACCCCTTCTGCCGTGTCTGTCACCACTTGCGCCCCCACCAGCGCCGCTCACCTGCATTCTGCTGACACGCCCCCCAACAGACCCCAATGTCACTATCCCCATCGCCAAGAACTCCGATGGGAGCACTCATGCCTCCACCCCCATTGCCCCCACCATCACACCCACTCCAGGTACTGGCTCTGACCCTACTCCCAGCTCCTTAGCCACACCAGATCCCAGCTCCCAGCCCTGCCGAGTTTTCACCATTCCCCCGGACCTCCCACTCATGAGGACGAACGTTCAGTCCTCAGCAAAGGACTCACATTCATCCCGCTCCGTGGACCCATTGTCTCGAGTTTAATGCATTCATTCAACGAAATAATCTGCATGCATTCATTCATTGAATCAAACGCCAATAGTACATTCAATGAAGCAAACGTTATTCATTGATTCAACGAAACAATCTTAACATATTTAATTGATTCCAATCAACGAATTTCATATATTCATTCAGTGAATCAAACTGCCATCATTCATTCAATGAAGCAATCTACATACATTCATTCATTGAATCAAATGACGAAAATACATTCATTGACCCAAACACTATTCATTGATTCAATTAAACAATCTTAGCATATTCATAGAGTGAATCAAACTGCACATATTCAATGATTCAAGCTGCCCGTGTTAATTCAATGAGTAGTGCTTGTATCATTAATTCATTGCCTCGAGCTTAATGCTTTCATTCAATGAAAGAATCTGCACTCATTCACTCATTTAATCAAATGTCAATTTTAAGTTCAATTCATCTAACGTTATTGTTTGATTCCATGCAACGAACTTAACATATTCATTCAGTGAATCAAACCGCCATCATTCATTCAACGAAGCAATCTACATCCATTGATTCATTTAATCAAACGACAAAAGTACATTCAATAAACCAAACTCGAAAAGTACATTCAATGGAGCAATCTACATTCATTCATTCATTCATTGAATCAAACGTCCATAGGAAGTTCAATTAATCGAACGTTATTCATTGATTTAATGCAACAATCTTGACATATTCATTCAATCACTCAAACTGCATTCATTGATTCAATGACACAAACTTTGCATATTCATACACTGAATCAAACTGCACACATTCAATGATTCAAACTGCACGTGTTAATTCAATGAGCAGATCCTCTCTCGTTCATTCAATATGTCAAGCTAAACTCATTCATTCAGTGAAACAAACTGAACGTGTTAATTCAAGGAGAAGAGCTTGTATCATTAATTCATTGTCTCGAGTTTAATGCATTCATTCATTGAATCCAACGTCATTAGTATGTTCAATTAATCCAAAGTTTTTCATTGATTTAATGCAACAAATTTAACATATTCATTCAGTGAATCAAACTGCATTTATTTATTCAATGAAACAAAATGCACGAGTTAATTCAAAGAAAACAACTTATCTCAATGAAACGATCTGCATTCATTCTTTCATTGAAACTTCAATCGTACATTCAATGATTATTCATTGATTCCATGCAAAGAACTAAACACATTGATTCAGTGAATTAAACTGCCATCATTCATTGAAGTAAGTAATCAACATTCATCCATTCATTGAATCAAACGACGAAAGTACACCCAATGAATCAAACGTTATTCATTCATTCAGTGTATCCAACAGCACTGATCCATTCAATAAAACAAACTGCATGTGTTAATTCAATCCGCGCAGTTTGATTCACGGAATGAATATGATAAGTTTGTTGCATTAAATCAATGAATTACGATTGATTCATACTAATGACTTTTGATTCAATGAATAAATCAATGCAAATTGTTTCGTTGATGCAATGAAACAATCATAACATAATCATTCAGTGAATCAAACTGTACTCATTCAATGAAACAAACAGCAGGTGTTAATTCACAGACAGGAGCTTGTATCATTAATCCATCGTCACGAGCTTAGTACATTTGTTGAACTAAAACATCTGCATTCATTCATTGATTGACTCAAATCTCCATAGTAAATTCAATAATTCAGTGAATGTGACTTCAATTGTATATTCAATGAATCAAACGTTATTCATTTATTCAATGAAACAAACTTAATGCATTCATTCAGTGAAATAAACTGAACGTGTTAATTCAAGGAGAAAAGCTTATATCATTAACTCATAGTCTCGAGTTTAATGCATTCTTTCAATGAAACAACCTGCATGCATTCATTCATTGAATCTAACGCCAATGGTACATTCAATGAATCAAACGTTATTCATTGATTCAATGAAACAAACTTAACATTGAAATACTGTTTGTTGAGAGATTCAGTGAATCACACTGTACTCATTCATTCAATGAAGCAAACTCCACGTGTTATTCTCGAGAAAACAGCTTATCTCAACATTTCATTGAAGCATTTTGGATCAATGGTACTGGAGGAGCACAGCAATTCAGGCAGCATCGAGGAGCTTCAGCAAAATGCCCTGAAGCTCTTCAACCATGTCGTGAAACAAACTCGCTACTACAGCCACATCTGCTTCCTCAGTGCCTGCCTCCGTAACCAACTCATCCCACACGGACTCCGGACCACCTTTGAACCGGCAACGTTCGGAACCGAACAGGACAAACAGTACAGACTACAGATTCAAAAACACCAGCAACAGTTCTCCTTCAAGATCCTCCGCTCCACGCTCGCAGCAATGCACCGGCACCTAACCTCTCTACAGTCTGCCCTGCCTCAGCTGAGGGCCACACTCTCTCAGAATTGCAAAGGACCCACTCTGTACTACATCCTTAGGAGAATCCATACTCTCAACAAACAGTATTTCAATTCCATCACAAACATCAAAAACAGTAAGTACAACAAACTTTTATCCACCCACCTCCATAACCAGCGCTCCTCAAACATTCCAGAAGATTCCCCTGGCCTCGGAAACGCCATTAGCCACGTGGCAGATACAGCTGACACCCCCACGCTGATTGATGATGTCACTTCCGCCCCCATCGGGGCCACTCCCACAGCCCCTTCCGGCCCTCACATCATTGCCAATGCCACATGCTCAGTGACTTCCGCCACCCCTTCTGCCGTGTCTGTCACCACTTGCGCCCCCACCAGCGCCGCTCACCTGCATTCTGCTGACACGCCCCCCAACAGACCCCAATGTCACTATCCCCACCGCCAAGAACTCCGATGGGAGCACTCATGCCTCCACCCCCATTGCCCCCACCATCACACCCACTCCAGGTACTGGCTCTGACCCTACTCCCAGCTCCTTAGCCACACCAGATCCCAGCTCCCAGCCCTGCCGAGTTTTCACCATTCCCCCGGACCTCCCACTCATGAGGACGAACGTTCAGTCCTCAGCAAAGGACTCACATTCATCCCGCTCCGTGGACCCATTGTCTCGAGTTTAATGCATTCATTCAACGAAACAATCTGCATGCATTCATTCATTGAATCAAACGCCAATAGTACATTCAATGAAGCAAACGTTATTCATTGATTCAACGAAACAATCTTAACATATTTAATTGATTCCAATCAACGAATTTCATATATTCATTCAGTGAATCAAACTGCCATCATTCATTCAATGAAGCAATCTACATACATTCATTCATTGAATCAAATGACGAAAATACATTCATTGAACCAAACACTATTCATTGATTCAATTAAACAATCTTAGCATATTCATAGAGTGAATCAAACTGCACATATTCAATGATTCAAGCTGCCCGTGTTAATTCAATGAGTAGTGCTTGTATCATTAATTCATTGCCTCGAGCTTAATGCTTTCATTCAATGAAAGAATCTGCACTCATTCACTCATTTAATCAAATGTCAATTTTAAGTTCAATTCATCTAACGTTATTGTTTGATTCCATGCAACGAACTTAACATATTCATTCAGTGAATCAAACCGCCATCATTCATTCAACGAAGCAATCTACATCCATTGATTCATTTAATCAAACGACAAAAGTACATTCAATAAACCAAACTCGAAAAGTACATTCAATGGAGCAATCTACATTCATTCATTCATTCATTGAATCAAACGTCCATAGGAAGTTCAATTAATCGAACGTTATTCATTGATTTAATGCAACAATCTTGACATATTCATTCAGTCACTCAAACTGCATTCATTGATTCAATGACACAAACTTTGCATATTCATACACTGAATCAAACTGCACACATTCAATGATTCAAACTGCACGTGTTAATTCAATGAGCAGATCCTCTCTCGTTCATTCAATATGTCAAGCTAAACTCATTCATTCAGTGAAACAAACTGAACGTGTTAATTCAAGGAGAAGAGCTTGTATCATTAATTCATTGTCTCGAGTTTAATGCATTCATTCATTGAATCCAACGTCATTAGTATGTTCAATTAATCCAAAGTTTTTCATTGATTTAATGCAACAAATTTAACATATTCATTCAGTGAATCAAACTGCATTTATTTATTCAATGAAACAAAATGCACGAGTTAATTCAAAGAAAACAACTTATCTCAATGAAACGATCTGCATTCATTCTTTCATTGAAACTTCAATCGTACGTTCAATGAATCAAACGTTATTCATTGATTCCATGCAACGAACTAAACACATTGATTCAGTGAATTAAACTGCCATCATTCATTGAAATAAGTAATCTACATTCATTGAATCAAACGACGAAAGTACATCCAATGAATCAAACGTTATTCATTCATTCAGTGTATCCAACAGCACTGATCCATTCAATGAAATAAACTGTGTGTGATAATTCAATCCGCGCAGTTTGATTCACGGAATGAATATGTTAAGTTTGTTGCATTAAATCAATGAATAACGATTGATCCATTGAACTTACTAATGACTTTTGATTCAATGAATGAATGAATGCAAATTGTTTCGTTGATGCAATGAAACAATCATAACATAATCATTCAGTGAATCAAACTGTACTCATTCAATGAAACAAACAGCAGGTGTTAATTCACAGACAGGAGCTTGTATCATTAATCCATCGTCACGAGCTTAGTACATTTGTTGAACTAAAACATCTGCATTCATTCATTGATTGACTCAAACCTCCTTAGTAAATTCAATAATTCAGTGAATGTGACTTCAATTGTATATTCAATGAATCAAACGTTATTCATTTATTCAATGAAACAAACTTAATGCATTCATTCAGTGAATTAACTGAACGTGTTAATTCAAGGAGAAAAGCTTCTATCATTAACTCATAGTCTCGAGTTTAATGCATTCATTCAATGAAACAACCTGCATGCATTCATTCATTGAATCTAACGCCAATGGTACATTCAATGAATCAAACGTTATTCATTGATTCAATGAAACAAACTTAACATAATCATTCAATGAATCACACTGTACTCATTCATTCAATGAAGCAAACTCCACGTGTTATTCTAGAGAAAACAGCTTATCTCAACATTTCATTGAAGCATTTTGGATCAATGGTACTGGAGGAGCACAGCAATTCAGGCAGCATCGAGGAGCTTCAGCAAAATGCCCTGAAGCTCTTCAACCATGTCGTGAAACAAACTCGCTACTACAGCCACATCTGCTTCCTCAGTGCCTGCCTCCGTAACCAACTCATCCCACACGGACTCCGGACCACTTTTGAAACGGCAGCGTTCGGAACCGAACAGGACAAACAGTACAGACTACAGATTCAAAGACACCAGCAACAGTTCTCCTTCAAGATCCTCCGCTCCACGCTCGCAGCAATGCACCGGCACCTAACCTCTCTACAGTCTGCCCTGCCTCAGCTGAGGGCCACACTCTCTCAGAATTGCAAAGGACCCACTCTGTACTACATCCTTAGGAGAATCCATACTCTCAACAAACAGTATTTCAATTCCATCACAAACATCAAAAACAGTAAGTACAACAAACTTTTATCCACCCACCTCCATAACCAGCGCTCCTCAAACATTCCAGAAGATCCCCCTGGCCTCGGAAACGCCATTAGCCACGTGGCAGATACAGCTGACACCCCCACGCTGATTGATGATGTCACTTCCGCCCCCATCATGGCCACTCCCACAGCCCCTTCCGGCCCTCACATCATTGCCGATGCCACATGCTCAGTGAGTTCCGCCACCCCTTCTGCCGTGTCTGTCACCACTTGCGCCCCCACCAGCGCCGCTCACCTGCATTCTGCTGACACGCCCCCCAACAGACCCCAATGTCACTATCCCCACCGCCAAGAACTCCGATGGGAGCACTCATGCCTCCACCCCCATTGCCCCCACCATCGCACCCACTCCAGGTACTGGCTCTGACCCTACTCCCAGCTCCTTAGCCACACCAGATCCCAGCTCCCAGCCCTGCCGAGTTTTCACCATTCCCCCGGACCTCCCACTCATGAGGACGAACGTTCAGTCCTCAGCAAAGGACTCACATTCATCCCGCTCCGTGGACCCATTGTCTCGAGTTTAATGCATTCATTCAACGAAACAATCTGCATGCATTCATTCATTGAATCAAACGCCAATAGTACATTCAATGAAGCAAACGTTATTCATTGATTCAACGAAACAATCTTAACATATTTAATTGATTCCAATCAACGAATTTCATATATTCATTCAGTGAATCAAACTGCCATCATTCATTCAATGAAGCAATCTACATTCATTCATTCATTGAATCAAATGACGAAAATACATTCATTGACCCAAACACTATTCATTGATTCAATTAAACAATCTTAGTATATTCATACAGTGAATCAAACTGCACATATTCAATGATTCAAACTGCCCGTGTTAATTCAATGAGTAGTGCTTGTTTCATTAATTCATTGCCTCGAGCTTAATGCTTTCATTCAATGAAAGAATCTGCACTCATTCACTCATTTAATCAAATGTCAATTTTAAGTTCAATTCATCTAACGTTATTGTTTGATTCCATGCAACGAACTTAACATATTCATTCAGTGAATCAAACCGCCATCATTCATTCAACGAAGCAATCTACATCCATTGATTCATTTAATCAAACGACAAAAGTACATTCAATAAACCAAACTCGAAAAGTACATTCAATGGAGCAATCTACATTCATTCATTCATTCATTGAATCAAACGTCCATAGGAAGTTCAATTAATCGAACGTTATTCATTGATTTAATGCAACAATCTTGACATATTCATTCAGTCACTCAAACTGCATTCATTGATTCAATGACACAAACTTTGCATATTCATACACTGAATCAAACTGCACACATTCAATGATTCAAACTGCACGTGTTAATTCAATGAGCAGATCCTCTCTCGTTCATTCAATATGTCAAGCTAAACTCATTCATTCAGTGAAACAAACTGAACGTGTTAATTCAAGGAGAAGAGCTTGTATCATTAACTCATTGTCTCGAGTTTAATGCATTCATTCATTGAATCCAACGTCATTAGTATGTTCAATTAATCCAAAGTTTTTCATTGATTTAATGCAACAAATTAAACATATTCATTCAGTGAATCAAACTGCATTTATTTATTCAATGAAACAAAATGCACGAGTTAATTCAAAGAAAACAACTTATCTCAATGAAACGATCTGCATTCATTCTTTCATTGAAACTTCAATCGTACATTCAATGATTATTCATTGATTCCATGCAAAGAACTAAACACATTGATTCAGTGAATTAAACTGCCATCATTCATTGAAGTAAGTAATCAACATTCATCCATTCATTGAATCAAACGACGAAAGTACACCCAATGAATCAAACGTTATTCATTCATTCAGTGTATCCAACAGCACTGATCCATTCAATGAAACAAACTGCATGTGTTAATTCAATCCGCGCAGTTTGATTCACGGAATGAATATGATAAGTTTGTTGCATTAAATCAATGAATTACGATTGATTCATACTAATGACTTTTGATTAAATGAATAAATCAATGCAAATTGTTTCGTTGATGCAATGATACAATCATAACATAATCATTCATTGAATCAAACTATACTCATTCAATGAAACAAACAGCAGGTGTTAATTCACAGACAGGAGCTTGTATCATTAATCCATCGTCACGAGCTTAGTACATTTGTTGAACTAAAACATCTGCATTCATTCATTGATTGACTCAAATCTCCATAGTAAATTCAATAATTCAGTGAATGTGACTTCAATTGTATATTCAATGAATCAAACGTTATTCATTTATTCAATGAAACAAACTTAATGCATTCATTCAGTGAAATAAACTGAACGTGTTAATTCAAGGAGAAAAGCTTATATCATTAACTCATAGTCTCGAGTTTAATGCATTCTTTCAATGAAACAACCTGCATGCATTCATTCATTGAATCTAACGCCAATGGTACATTCAATGAATCAAACGTTATTCATTGATTCAATGAAACAAACTTAACATTGAAATACTGTTTGTTGAGAGATTCAGTGAATCACACTGTACTCATTCATTCAATGAAGCAAACTCCACGTGTTATTCTCGAGAAAACAGCTTATCTCAACATTTCATTGAAGCATTTTGGATCAATGGTACTGGAGGAGCACAGCAATTCAGGCAGCATCGAGGAGCTTCAGCAAAATGCCCTGAAGCTCTTCAACCATGTCGTGAAACAAACTCGCTACTACAGCCACATCAGCTTCCTCAGTGCCTGCCTCCGTAACCAACTCATCCCACATGGACTCCGGACCACCTTTGAACCGGCAACGTTCGGAACCGAACAGGACAAACAGTACAGACTACAGATTCAAAAACACCAGCAACAGTTCTCCTTCAAGATCCTCCGCTCCACGCTCGCAGCAATGCACCGGCACCTAACCTCTCTACAGTCTGCCCTGCCTCAGCTGAGGGCCACACTCTCTCAGAATTGCAAAGGACCCACTCTGTACTACATCCTTAGGAGAATCCATACTCTCAACAAACAGTATTTCAATTCCATCACAAACATCAAAAACAGTAAGTACAACAAACTTTTATCCACCCACCTCCATAACCAGCGCTCCTCAAACATTCCAGAAGATTCCCCTGGCCTCGGAAACGCCATTAGCCACGTGGCAGATACAGCTGACACCCCCACGCTGATTGATGATGTCACTTCCGCCCCCATCATGGCCACTCCCACAGCCACTTCCGGCCCTCACATCATTGCCAATGCCACATGCTCAGTGACTTCCGCCACCCCTTCTGCCGTGTCTGTCACCACTTGCGCCCCCACCAGCGCCGCTCACCTGCATTCTGCTGACACGCCCCCCAACAGACCCCAATGTCACTATCCCCACCGCCAAGAACTCCGATGGGAGCACTCATGCCTCCACCCCCATTGCCCCCACCATCACACCCACTCCAGGTACTGGCTCTGACCCTACTCCCAGCTCCTTAGCCACACCAGATCCCAGCTCCCAGCCCTGCCGAGTTTTCACCATTCCCCCGGACCTCCCACTCATGAGGACGAACGTTCAGTCCTCAGCAAAGGACTCACATTCATCCCGCTCCGTGGACCCATTGTCTCGAGTTTAATGCATTCATTCAACGAAACAATCTGCATGCATTCATTCATTGAATCAAACGCCAATAGTACATTCAATGAAGCAAACGTTATTCATTGATTCAACGAAACAATCTTAACATATTTAATTGATTCCAATCAACGAATTTCATATATTCATTCAGTGAATCAAACTGCCATCATTCATTCAATGAAGCAATCTACATTCATTCATTCATTGAATCAAATGACGAAAATACATTCATTGAACCAAACACTATTCATTGATTCAATTAAACAATCTTAGCATATTCATAGAGTGAATCAAACTGCACATATTCAATGATTCAAGCTGCCCGTGTTAATTCAATGAGTAGTGCTTGTATCATTAATTCATTGCCTCGAGCTTAATGCTTTCATTCAATGAAAGAATCTGCACTCATTCACTCATTTAATCAAATGTCAATTTTAAGTTCAATTCATCTAACGTTATTGTTTGATTCCATGCAACGAACTTAACATATTCATTCAGTGAATCAAACCGCCATCATTCATTCAACGAAGCAATCTACATCCATTGATTCATTTAATCAAACGACAAAAGTACATTCAATAAACCAAACTCGAAAAGTACATTCAATGGAGCAATCTACATTCATTCATTCATTCATTGAATCAAACGTCCATAGGAAGTTCAATTAATCGAACGTTATTCATTGATTTAATGCAACAATCTTGACATATTCATTCAGTGACTCAAACTGCATTCATTGATTCAATGACACAAACTTTGCATATTCATACACTGAATCAAACTGCACACATTCAATGATTCAAACTGCACGTGTTAATTCAATGAGCAGATCCTCTCTCGTTCATTCAATATGTCAAGCTAAACTCATTCATTCAGTGAAACAAACTGAACGTGTTAATTCAAGGAGAAGAGCTTGTATCATTAATTCATTGTCTCGAGTTTAATGCATTCATTCATTGAATCCAACGTCATTAGTATGTTCAATTAATCCAAAGTTTTTCATTGATTTAATGCAACAAATTTAACATATTCATTCAGTGAATCAAACTGCATTTATTTATTCAATGAAACAAAATGCACGAGTTAATTCAAAGAAAACAACTTATCTCAATGAAACGATCTGCATTCATTCTTTCATTGAAACTTCAATCGTACGTTCAATGAATCAAACGTTATTCATTGATTCCATGCAACGAACTAAACACATTGATTCAGTGAATTAAACTGCCATCATTCATTGAAATAAGTAATCTACATTCATTGAATCAAACGACGAAAGTACATCCAATGAATCAAACGTTATTCATTCATTCAGTGTATCCAACAGCACTGATCCATTCAATGAAATAAACTGTGTGTAATAATTCAATCCGCGCAGTTTGATTCACGGAATGAATATGTTAAGTTTGTTGCATTAAATCAATGAATAACGATTGATCCATTGAACTTACTAATGACTTTTGATTCAATGAATGAATGAATGCAAATTGTTTCGTTGATGCAATGAAACAATCATAACATAATCATTCAGTGAATCAAACTGTACTCATTCAATGAAACAAACAGCAGGTGTTAATTCACAGACAGGAGCTTGTATCATTAATCCATCGTCACGAGCTTAGTACATTTGTTGAACTAAAACATCTGCATTCATTCATTGATTGACTCAAACCTCCTTAGTAAATTCAATAATTCTGTGAATGTGACTTCAATTGTATATTCAATGAATCAAACGTTATTCATTTATTCAATGAAACAAACTTAATGCATTCATTCAGTGAATTAACTGAACGTGTTAATTCAAGGAGAAAAGCTTCTATCATTAACTCATAGTCTCGAATTTAATGCATTCATTCAATGAAACAACCTGCATGCATTCATTCATTGAATCTAACGCCAATGGTACATTCAATGAATCAAACGTTATTCATTGATTCAATGAAACAAACTTAACATAATCATTCAATGAATCACACTGTACTCATTCATTCAATGAAGCAAACTCCACGTGTTATTCTAGAGAAAACAGCTTATCTCAACATTTCATTGAAGCATTTTGGATCAATGGTACTGGAGGAGCACAGCAATTCAGGCAGCATCGAGGAGCTTCAGCAAAATGCCCTGAAGCTCTTCAACCATGTCGTGAAACAAACTCGCTACTACAGCCACATCTGCTTCCTCAGTGCCTGCCTCCGTAACCAACTCATCCCACACGGACTCCGGACCACCTTTGAACCGGCAGCGTTCGGAACCGAACAGGACAAACAGTACAGACTACAGATTCAAAGACACCAGCAACAGTTCTCCTTCAAGATCCTCCGCTCCACGCTCGCAGCAATGCACCGGCACCTAACCTCTCTACAGTCTGCCCTGCCTCAGCTGAGGGCCACACTCTCTCAGAATTGCAAAGGACCCACTCTGTACTACATCCATTGGAGAATCCATCCTCTCAACAAACAGTATTTCAATTCCATCACAAACATCAAAAACAGTAAGTACAACAAACTTTTATCCACCCACCTCCATAACCAGCGCTCCTCAAACATTCCAGAAGATTCCCCTGGCCTCGGAAACGCCATTAGCCACGTGGCAGATACAGCTGACACCCCCACGCTGATTGATGATGTCACTTCCGCCCCCATCGGGGCCACTCCCACAGCCCCTTCCGGCCCTCACATCATTGCCAATGCCACATGCTCAGTGACTTCCGCCACCCCTTCTGCCGTGTCTGTCACCACTTGCGCCCCCACCAGCGCCGCTCACCTGCATTCTGCTGACACGCCCCCCAACAGACCCCAATGTCACTATCCCCACCGCCAAGAACTCCGATGGGAGCACTCATGCCTCCACCCCCATTGCCCCCACCATCACACCCACTCCAGGTACTGGCTCTGACCCTACTCCCAGCTCCTTAGCCACACCAGATCCCAGCTCCCAGCCCTGCCGAGTTTTCACCATTCCCCCGGACCTCCCACTCATGAGGACGAACGTTCAGTCCTCAGCAAAGGACTCACATTCATCCCGCTCCGTGGACCCATTGTCTCGAGTTTAATGCATTCATTCAACGAAACAATCTGCATGCATTCATTCATTGAATCAAACGCCAATAGTACATTCAATGAAGCAAACGTTATTCATTGATTCAACGAAACAATCTTAACATATTTAATTGATTCCAATCAACGAATTTCATATATTCATTCAGTGAATCAAACTGCCATCATTCATTCAATGAAGCAATCTACATTCATTCATTCATTGAATCAAATGACGAAAATACATTCATTGAACCAAACACTATTCATTGATTCAATTAAACAATCTTAGCATATTCATAGAGTGAATCAAACTGCACATATTCAATGATTCAAGCTGCCCGTGTTAATTCAATGAGTAGTGCTTGTATCATTAATTGATTGCCTCGAGCTTAATGCTTTCATTCAATGAAAGAATCTGCACTCATTCACTCATTTAATCAAATGTCAATTTTAAGTTCAATTCATCTAACGTTATTGTTTGATTCCATGCAACGAACTTAACATATTCATTCAGTCAATCAAACCGCCATCATTCATTCAACGAAGCAATCTACATCCATTGATTCATTTAATCAAACGACAAAAGTACATTCAATAAACCAAACTCGAAAAGTACATTCAATGGAGCAATCTACATTCATTCATTCATTCATTGAATCAAACGTCCATAGGAAGTTCAATTAATCGAACGTTATTCATTGATTTAATGCAACAATCTTGACATATTCATTCAGTCACTCAAACTGCATTCATTGATTCAATGACACAAACTTTGCATATTCATACACTGAATCAAACTGCACACATTCAATGATTCAAACTGCACGTGTTAATTCAATGAGCAGATCCTCTCTCGTTCATTCAATATGTCAAGCTAAACTCATTCATTCAGTGAAACAAACTGAACGTGTTAATTCAAGGAGAAGAGCTTGTATCATTAATTCATTGTCTCGAGTTTAATGCATTCATTCATTGAATCCAACGTCATGAGTATGTTCAATTAATCCAAAGTTTTTCATTGATTTAATGCAACAAATTTAACATATTCATTCAGTGAATCAAACTGCATTTATTTATTCAATGAAACAAAATGCACGAGTTAATTCAAAGAAAACAACTTATCTCAATGAAACGATCTGCATTCATTCTTTCATTGAAACTTCAATCGTACGTTCAATGATTATTCATTGATTCCATGCAAAGAACTAAACACATTGATTCAGTGAATTAAACTGCCATCATTCATTGAAGTAAGTAATCAACATTCATCCATTCATTGAATCAAACGACGAAAGTACACCCAATGAATCAAACGTTATTCATTCATTCAGTGTATCCCACAGCACTGATCCATTCAATGAAACAAACTGCATGTGTTAATTCAATCCGCGCAGTTTGATTCACGGAATGAATATGATAAGTTTGTTGCATTAAATCAATGAATTACGATTGATTCATACTAATGACTTTTGATTAAATGAATAAATCAATGCAAATTGTTTCGTTGATGCAATGATACAATCATAACATAATCATTCATTGAATCAAACTATACTCATTCAATGAAACAAACAGCAGGTGTTAATTCACAGACAGGAGCTTGTATCATTAATCCATCGTCACGAGCTTAGTACATTTGTTGAACTAAAACATCTGCATTCATTCATTGATTGACTCAAACCTCCTTAGTAAATTCAATAATTCTGTGAATGTGACTTCAATTGTATATTCAATGAATCAAACGTTATTCATTTATTCAATGTAACAAACTTAATGCATTCATTCAGTGAATTAACTGAACGTGTTAATTCAAGGAGAAAAGCTTCTATCATTAACTCATAGTCTCGAGTTTAATGCATTCATTCAATGAAACAACCTGCATGCATTCATTCATTGAATCTAACGCCAATGGTACATTCAATGAATCAAACGTTATTCATTGATTCAATGAAACAAACTTAACATAATCATTCAATGAATCACACTGTACTCATTCATTCAATGAAGCAAACTCCACGTGTTATTCTAGAGAAAACAGCTTATCTCAACATTTCATTGAAGCATTTTGGATCAATGGTACTGGAGGAGCACAGCAATTCAGGCAGCATCGAGGAGCTTCAGCAAAATGCCCTGAAGCTCTTCAACCATGTCGTGAAACAAACTCGCTACTACAGCCACATCTGCTTCCTCAGTGCCTGCCTCCGTAACCAACTCATCCCACACGGACTCCGGACCACCTTTGAACCGGCAGCGTTCGGAACCGAACAGGACAAACAGTACAGACTACAGATTCAAAGACACCAGCAACAGTTCTCCTTCAAGATCCTCCGCTCCACGCTCGCAGCAATGCACCGGCACCTAACCTCTCTACAGTCTGCCCTGCCTCAGCTGAGGGCCACACTCTCTCAGAATTGCAAAGGACCCACTCTGTACTACATCCTTTGGAGAATCCATCCTCTCAACAAACAGTATTTCAATTCCATCACAAACATCAAAAACAGTAAGTACAACAAACTTTTATCCACCCACCTCCATAACCAGCGCTCCTCAAACATTCCAGAAGATTCCCCTGGCCTCGGAAACGCCATTAGCCACGTGGCAGATACAGCTGACACCCCCACGCTGATTGATGATGTCACTTCCGCCCCCATCGGGGCCACTCCCACAGCCCCTTCCGGCCCTCACATCATTGCCAATGCCACATGCTCAGTGACTTCCGCCACCCCTTCTGCCGTGTCTGTCACCACTTGCGCCCCCACCAGCGCCGCTCACCTGCATTCTGCTGACACGCCCCCCAACAGACCCCAATGTCACTATCCCCACCGCCAAGAACTCCGATGGGAGCACTCATGCCTCCACCCCCATTGCCCCCACCATCACACCCACTCCAGGTACTGGCTCTGACCCTACTCCCAGCTCCTTAGCCACACCAGATCCCAGCTCCCAGCCCTGCCGAGTTTTCACCATTCCCCCGGACCTCCCACTCATGAGGACGAACGTTCAGTCCTCAGCAAAGGACTCACATTCATCCCGCTCCGTGGACCCATTGTCTCGAGTTTAATGCATTCATTCAACGAAACAATCTGCATGCATTCATTCATTGAATCAAACGCCAATAGTACATTCAATGAAGCAAACGTTATTCATTGATTCAACGAAACAATCTTAACATATTTAATTGATTCCAATCAACGAATTTCATATATTCATTCAGTGAATCAAACTGCCATCATTCATTCAATGAAGCAATCTACATTCATTCATTCATTGAATCAAATGACGAAAATACATTCATTGAACCAAACACTATTCATTGATTCAATTAAACAATCTTAGCATATTCATACAGTGAATCAAACTGCACATATTCAATGATTCAAGCTGCCCGTGTTAATTCAATGAGTAGTGCTTGTATCATTAATTCATTGCCTCGAGCTTAATGCTTTCATTCAATGAAAGAATCTGCACTCATTCACTCATTTAATCAAATGTCAATTTTAAGTTCAATTCATCTAACGTTATTGTTTGATTCCATGCAACGAACTTAACATATTCATTCAGTCAATCAAACCGCCATCATTCATTCAACGAAGCAATCTACATCCATTGATTCATTTAATCAAACGACAAAAGTACATTCAATAAACCAAACTCGAAAAGTACATTCAATGGAGCAATCTACATTCATTCATTCATTCATTGAATCAAACGTCCATAGGAAGTTCAATTAATCGAACGTTATTCATTGATTTAATGCAACAATCTTGACATATTCATTCAGTCACTCAAACTGCATTCATTGATTCAATGACACAAACTTTGCATATTCATACACTGAATCAAACTGCACACATTCAATGATTCAAACTGCACGTGTTAATTCAATGAGCAGATCCTCTCTCGTTCATTCAATATGTCAAGCTAAACTCATTCATTCAGTGAAACAAACTGAACGTGTTAATTCAAGGAGAAGAGCTTGTATCATTAATTCATTGTCTCGAGTTTAATGCATTCATTCATTGAATCCAACGTCATTAGTATGTTCAATTTATCCAAAGTTTTTCATTGATTTAATGCAACAAATTTAACATATTCATTCAGTGAATCAAACTGCATTTATTTATTCAATGAAACAAAATGCACGAGTTAATTCAAAGAAAACAACTTATCTCAATGAAACGATCTGCATTCATTCTTTCATTGAAACTTCAATCGTACGTTCAATGATTATTCATTGATTCCATGCAAAGAACTAAACACATTGATTCAGTGAATTAAACTGCCATCATTCATTGAAGTAAGTAATCAACATTCATCCATTCATTGAATCAAACGACGAAAGTACACCCAATGAATCAAACGTTATTCATTCATTCAGTGTATCCCACAGCACTGATCCATTCAATGAAACAAACTGCATGTGTTAATTCAATCCGCGCAGTTTGATTCACGGAATGAATATGATAAGTTTGTTGCATTAAATCAATGAATTACGATTGATTCATACTAATGACTTTTGATTAAATGAATAAATCAATGCAAATTGTTTCGTTGATGAAATGATACAATCATAACATAATCATTCATTGAATCAAACTGTACTCATTCAATGAAACAAACAGCAGGTGTTAATTCACAGACAGGAGCTTGTATCATTAATCCATCGTCACGAGCTTAGTACATTTGTTGAACTAAAACATCTGCATTCATTCATTGATTGACTCAAACCTCCTTAGTAAATTCAATAATTCAGTGAATGTGACTTCAATTGTATATTCAATGAATCAAACGTTATTCATTTATTCAATGAAACAAACTTAATGCATTCATTCAGTGAATGAACTGAACGTGTTAATTCAAGGAGAAAAGCTTCTATCATTAACTCATAGTCTCGAGTTTAATGCATTCATTCAATGAAACAACCTGCATGCATTCATTCATTGAATCTAACGCCAATGGTACATTCAATGAATCAAACGTTATTCATTGATTCAATGAAACAAACTTAACATAATCATTCAATGAATCACACTGTACTCATTCATTCAATGAAGCAAACTCCACGTGTTATTCTAGAGAAAACAGCTTATCTCAACATTTCATTGAAGCATTTTGGATCAATGGTACTGGAGGAGCACAGCAATTCAGGCAGCATCGAGGAGCTTCAGCAAAATGCCCTGAAGCTCTTCAACCATGTCGTGAAACAAACTCGCTACTACAGCCACATCTGCTTCCTCAGTGCCTGCCTCCGTAACCAACTCATCCCACACGGACTCCGGACCACCTTTGAACCGGCAGCGTTCGGAACCGAACAGGACAAACAGTACAGACTACAGATTCAAAGACACCAGCAACAGTTCTCCTTCAAGATCCTCCGCTCCACGCTCGCAGCAATGCACCGGCACCTAACCTCTCTACAGTCTGCCCTGCCTCAGCTGAGGGCCACACTCTCTCAGAATTGCAAAGGACCCACTCTGTACTACATCCTTTGGAGAATCCATCCTCTCAACAAACAGTATTTCAATTCCATCACAAACATCAAAAACAGTAAGTACAACAAACTTTTATCCACCCACCTCCATAACCAGCGCTCCTCAAACATTCCAGAAGATTCCCCTGGCCTCGGAAACGCCATTAGCCACGTGGCAGATACAGCTGACACCCCCACGCTGATTGATGATGTCACTTCCGCCCCCATCGGGGCCACTCCCACAGCCCCTTCCGGCCCTCACATCATTGCCAATGCCACATGCTCAGTGACTTCCGCCACCCCTTCTGCCGTGTCTGTCACCACTTGCGCCCCCACCAGCGCCGCTCACCTGCATTCTGCTGACACGCCCCCCAACAGACCCCAATGTCACTATCCCCACCGCCAAGAACTCCGATGGGAGCACTCATGCCTCCACCCCCATTGCCCCCACCATCACACCCACTCCAGGTACTGGCTCTGACCCTACTCCCAGCTCCTTAGCCACACCAGATCCCAGCTCCCAGCCCTGCCGAGTTTTCACCATTCCCCCGGACCTCCCACTCATGAGGACGAACGTTCAGTCCTCAGCAAAGGACTCACATTCATCCCGCTCCGTGGACCCATTGTCTCGAGTTTAATGCATTCATTCAACGAAACAATCTGCATGCATTCATTCATTGAATCAAACGCCAATAGTACATTCAATGAAGCAAACGTTATTCATTGATTCAACGAAACAATCTTAACATATTTAATTGATTCCAATCAACGAATTTCATATATTCATTCAGTGAATCAAACTGCCATCATTCATTCAATGAAGCAATCTACATTCATTCATTCATTGAATCAAATGACGAAAATACATTCATTGAACCAAACACTATTCATTGATTCAATTAAACAATCTTAGCATATTCATAGAGTGAATCAAACTGCACATATTCAATGATTCAAGCTGCCCGTGTTAATTCAATGAGTAGTGCTTGTATCATTAATTCATTGCCTCGAGCTTAATGCTTTCATTCAATGAAAGAATCTGCACTCATTCACTCATTTAATCAAATGTCAATTTTAAGTTCAATTCATCTAACGTTATTGTTTGATTCCATGCAACGAACTTAACATATTCATTCAGTCAATCAAACCGCCATCATTCATTCAACGAAGCAATCTACATCCATTGATTCATTTAATCAAACGACAAAAGTACATTCAATAAACCAAACTCGAAAAGTACATTCAATGGAGCAATCTACATTCATTCATTCATTCATTGAATCAAACGTCCATAGGAAGTTCAATTAATCGAACGTTATTCATTGATTTAATGCAACAATCTTGACATATTCATTCAGTCACTCAAACTGCATTCATTGATTCAATGACACAAACTTTGCATATTCATACACTGAATCAAACTGCACACATTCAATGATTCAAACTGCACGTGTTAATTCAATGAGCAGATCCTCTCTCGTTCATTCAATATGTCAAGCTAAACTCATTCATTCAGTGAAACAAACTGAACGTGTTAATTCAAGGAGAAGAGCTTGTATCATTAATTCATTGTCTCGAGTTTAATGCATTCATTCATTGAATCCAACGTCATTAGTATGTTCAATTAATCCAAAGTTTTTCATTGATTTAATGCAACAAATTTAACATATTCATTCAGTGAATCAAACTGCATTTATTTATTCAATGAAACAAAATGCACGAGTTAATTCAAAGAAAACAACTTATCTCAATGAAACGATCTGCATTCATTCTTTCATTGAAACTTCAATCGTACGTTCAATGATTATTCATTGATTCCATGCAAAGAACTAAACACATTGATTCAGTGAATTAAACTGCCATCATTCATTGAAGTAAGTAATCAACATTCATCCATTCATTGAATCAAACGACGAAAGTACACCCAATGAATCAAACGTTATTCATTCATTCAGTGTATCCCACAGCACTGATCCATTCAATGAAACAAACTGCATGTGTTAATTCAATCCGCGCAGTTTGATTCACGGAATGAATATGATAAGTTTGTTGCATTAAATCAATGAATTACGATTGATTCATACGAATGACTTTTGATTAAATGAATAAATCAATGCAAATTGTTTCGTTGATGCAATGATACAATCATAACATAATCATTCATTGAATCAAACTATACTCATTCAATGAAACAAACAGCAGGTGTTAATTCACAGACAGGAGCTTGTATCATTAATCCATCGTCACGAGCTTAGTACATTTGTTGAACTAAAACATCTGCATTCATTCATTGATTGACTCAAACCTCCTTAGTAAATTCAATAATTCAGTGAATGTGACTTCAATTGTATATTCAATGAATCAAACGTTATTCATTTATTCAATGAAACAAACTTAATGCATTCATTCAGTGAAATAAACTGAACGTGTTAATTCAAGGAGAAAAGCTTCTATCATTAACTCATAGTCTCGAGTTTAATGCATTCATTCAATGAAACAACCTGCATGCATTCATTCATTGAATCTAACGCCAATGGTACATTCAATGAATCAAACGTTATTCATTGATTCAATGAAACAAACTTAACATAATCATTCAGTGAATCACACTGTACTCATTCATTCAATGAAGCAAACTCCACGTGTTATTCTAGAGAAAACAGCTTATCTCAACATTTCATTGAAGCATTTTGGATCAATGGTACTGGAGGAGCACAGCAATTCAGGCAGCATCGAGGAGCTTCAGCAAAATGCCCTGAAGCTCTTCAACCATGTCGTGAAACAAACTCGCTACTACAGCCACATCTGCTTCCTCAGTGCCTGCCTCCGTAACCAACTCATCCCACACGGACTCCGGACCACCTTTGAACCGGCAGCGTTCGGAACCGAACAGGACAAACAGTACAGACTACAGATTCAAAGACACCAGCAACAGTTCTCCTTCAAGATCCTCCGCTCCACGCTCGCAGCAATGCACCGGCACCTAACCTCTCTACAGTCTGCCCTGCCTCAGCTGAGGGCCACACTCTCTCAGAATTGCAAAGGACCCACTCTGTACTACATCCTTAGGAGAATCCATCCTCTCAACAAACAGTATTTCAATTCCATCACAAACATCAAAAACAGTAAGTACAACAAACTTTTATCCACCCACCTCCATAACCAGCGCTCCTCAAACATTCCAGAAGATTCCCCTGGCCTCGGAAACGCCATTAGCCACGTGGCAGATACAGCTGACACCCCCACGCTGATTGATGATGTCACTTCCGCCCCCATCGGGGCCACTCCCACAGCCCCTTCCGGCCCTCACATCATTGCCAATGCCACATGCTCAGTGACTTCCGCCACCCCTTCTGCCGTGTCTGTCACCACTTGCGCCCCCACTAGCGCCGCTCACCTGCATTCTGCTGACACGCCCCCCAACAGACCCCAATGTCACTATCCCCACCGCCAAGAACTCCGATGGGAGCACTCATGCCTCCACCCCCATTGCCCCCACCATCACACCCACTCCAGGTACTGGCTCTGACCCTACTCCCAGCTCCTTAGCCACACCAGATCCCAGCTCCCAGCCCTGCCGAGTTTTCACCATTCCCCCGGACCTCCCACTCATGAGGACGAACGTTCAGTCCTCAGCAAAGGACTCACATTCATCCCGCTCCGTGGACCCATTGTCTCGAGTTTAATGCATTCATTCAACGAAACAATCTGCATGCATTCATTCATTGAATCAAACGCCAATAGTACATTCAATGAAGCAAACGTTATTCATTGATTCAACGAAACAATCTTAACATATTTAATTGATTCCAATCAACGAATTTCATATATTCATTCAGTGAATCAAACTGCCATCATTCATTCAATGAAGCAATCTACATTCATTCATTCATTGAATCAAATGACGAAAATACATTCATTGACCCAAACACTATTCATTGATTCAATTAAACAATCTTAGTATATTCATACAGTGAATCAAACTGCACATATTCAATGATTCAAACTGCCCGTGTTAATTCAATGAGTAGTGCTTGTATCATTAATTCATTGCCTCGAGCTTAATGCTTTCATTCAATGAAAGAATCTGCACTCATTCACTCATTTAATCAAATGTCAATTTTAAGTTCAATTCATCTAACGTTATTGTTTGATTCCATGCAACGAACTTAACATATTCATTCAGTGAATCAAACCGCCATCATTCATTCAACGAAGCAATCTACATCCATTGATTCATTTAATCAAACGACAAAAGTACATTCAATAAACCAAACTCGAAAAGTACATTCAATGGAGCAATCTACATTCATTCATTCATTCATTGAATCAAACGTCCATAGGAAGTTCAATTAATCGAACGTTATTCATTGATTTAATGCAACAATCTTGACATATTCATTCAGTCACTCAAACTGCATTCATTGATTCAATGACACAAACTTTGCATATTCATACACTGAATCAAACTGCACACATTCAATGATTCAAACTGCACGTGTTAATTCAATGAGCAGATCCTCCCTCGTTCATTCAATATGTCAAGCTAAACTCATTCATTCAGTGAAACAAACTGAACGTGTTAATTCAAGGAGAAGAGCTTGTATCATTAATTCATTGTCTCGAGTTTAATGCATTCATTCATTGAATCCAACGTCATTAGTATGTTCAATTAATCCAAAGTTTTTCATTGATTTAATGCAACAAATTTAACATATTCATTCAGTGAATCAAACTGCATTTATTTATTCAATGAAACAAAATGCACGAGTTAATTCAAAGAAAACAACTTATCTCAATGAAACGATCTGCATTCATTCTTTCATTGAAACTTCAATCGTACATTCAATGATTATTCATTGATTCCATGCAAAGAACTAAACACATTGATTCAGTGAATTAAACTGCCATCATTCATTGAAGTAAGTAATCAACATTCATCCATTCATTGAATCAAACGACGAAAGTACACCCAATGAATCAAACGTTATTCATTCATTCAGTGTATCCAACAGCACTGATCCATTCAATGAAACAAACTGCATGTGTTAATTCAATCCGCGCAGTTTGATTCACGGAATGAATATGATAAGTTTGTTGCATTAAATCAATGAATTACGCTTGATTCATACTAATGACTTTTGATTCAATGAATAAATCAATGCAAATTGTTTCGTTGATGCAATGATACAATCATAACATAATCATTCATTGAATCAAACTATACTCATTCAATGAAACAAACAGCAGGTTTTAATTCACAGACAGGAGCTTGTATCATTAATCCATCGTCACGAGCTTAGTACATTTGTTGAACTAAAACATCTGCATTCATTCATTGATTGACTCAAATCTCCATAGTAAATTCAATAATTCAGTGAATGTGACTTCAATTGTATATTCAATGAATCAAACCTTATTCATTTATTCAATGAAACAAACTTAATGCATTCATTCAGTGAAATAAACTGAACGTGTTAATTCAAGGAGAAAAGCTTATATCATTAACTCATAGTCTCGAGTTTAATGCATTCTTTCAATGAAACAACCTGCATGCATTCATTCATTGAATCTAACGCCAATGGTACATTCAATGAATCAAACGTTATTCATTGATTCAATGAAACAAACTTAACATAATCATTCAGTGAATCACACTGTACTCATTCATTCAATGAAGCAAACTCCACGTGTTATTCTCGAGGAAACAGCTTATCTCAACATTTCATTGAAGCATTTTGGATCAATGGTACTGGAGGAGCACAGCAATTCAGGCAGCATCGAGGAGCTTCAGCAAAATGCCCTGAAGCTCTTCAACCATGTCGTGAAACAAACTCGCTACTACAGCCACATCTGCTTCCTCAGTGCCTGCCTCCGTAACCAACTCATCCCACACGGACTCCGGACCACCTTTGAACCGGCAGCATTCGGAACCGAACAGGACAAACAGTACAGACTACAGATTCAAAAACACCAGCAACAGTTCTCCTTCAAGATCCTCCGCTCCACGCTCGCAGCAATGCACCGGCACCTAACCTCTCTACAGTCTGCCCTGCCTCAGCTGAGGGCCACACTCTCTCAGAATTGCAAAGGACCCACTCTGTACTACATCCTTAGGAGAATCCATACTCTCAACAAACAGTATTTCAATTCCATCACAAACATCAAAAACAGTAAGTACAACAAACTTTTATCCACCCACCTCCATAACCAGCGCTCCTCAAACATTCCAGAAGATTCCCCTGGCCTCGGAAACGCCATTAGCCACGTGGCAGATACAGCTGACACCCCCACGCTGATTGATGATGTCACTTCCGCCCCCATCACGGCCACTCCCACAGCCCCTTCCGGCCCTCACATCATTGCCAATGCCACATGCTCAGTGACTTCCGCCACCCCTTCTGCCTTGTCTGTCACCATTTGCGCCCCCACCACCGCCGCTCACCTGCATTCTGCTGACACGCCCCCCAACAGACCCCAATGTCACTATCCCCACCGCCAAGAACTCCGATGGGAGCACTCATGCCTCCACCCCCATTGCCCCCACCATCACACCCACTCCAGGTACTGGCTCTGACCCTACTCCCAGCTCCTTAGCCACACCAGATCCCAGCTCCCAGCCCTGCCGAGTTTTCACCATTCCCCCGGACCTCCCACTCATGAGGACGAACGTTCAGTCCTCAGCAAAGGAGTCACATTCATCCCGCTCCGTGGACCCATTGTCTCGAGTTTAATGCATTCATTCAACGAAACAATCTGCATGCATTCATTCATTGAATCAAACGCCAATAGTACATTCAATGAAGCAAACGTTATTCATTGATTCAACGAAACAATCTTAACATATTTAATTGATTCCAATCAACGAATTTCATATATTCATTCAGTGAATCAAACTGCCATCATTCATTCAATGAAGCAATCTACATTCATTCATTCATTGAATCAAATGACGAAAATACATTCATTGACCCAAACACTATTCATTGATTCAATTAAACAATCTTAGCATATTCATAGAGTGAATCAAACTGCACATATTCAATGATTCAAGCTGCCCGTGTTAATTCAATGAGTAGTGCTTGTATCATTAATTCATTGCCTCGAGCTTAATGCTTTCATTCAATGAAAGAATCTGCACTCATTCACTCATTTAATCAAATGTCAATTTTAAGTTCAATTCATCTAACGTTATTGTTTGATTCCATGCAACGAACTTAACATATTCATTCAGTGAATCAAACCGCCATCATTCATTCAACGAAGCAATCTACATCCATTGATTCATTTAATCAAACGACAAAAGTACATTCAATAAACCAAACTCGAAAAGTACATTCAATGGAGCAATCTACATTCATTCATTCATTCATTGAATCAAACGTCCATAGGAAGTTCAATTAATCGAACGTTATTCATTGATTTAATGCAACAATCTTGACATATTCATTCAGTGACTCAAACTGCATTCATTGATTCAATGACACAAACTTTGCATATTCATACACTGAATCAAACTGCACACATTCAATGATTCAAACTGCACGTGTTAATTCAATGAGCAGATCCTCTCTCGTTCATTCAATATGTCAAGCTAAACTCATTCATTCAGTGAAACAAACTGAACGTGTTAATTCAAGGAGAAGAGCTTGTATCATTAATTCATTGTCTCGAGTTTAATGCATTCATTCATTGAATCCAACGTCATTAGTATGTTCAAGGAATCCAAAGTTTTTCATTGATTTAATGCAACAAATTTAACATATTCATTCAGTGAATCAAACTGCATTTATTTATTCAATGAAACAAAATGCACGAGTTAATTCAAAGAAAACAACTTATCTCAATGAAACGATCTGCATTCATTCTTTCATTGAAACTTCAATCGTACATTCAATGATTATTCATTGATTCCATGCAAAGAACTAAACACATTGATTCAGTGAATTAAACTGCCATCATTCATTGAAGTAAGTAATCAACATTCATCCATTCATTGAATCAAACGACGAAAGTCCACCCAATGAATCAAACGTTATTCATTCATTCAGTGTATCCAACAGCACTGATCCATTCAATGAAACAAACTGTATGTGTTAATTCAATCCGCGCAGTTTGATTCACGGAATGAATATGATAAGTTTGTTGCATTAAATCAATGAATTACGATTGATTCATACTAATGACTTTTGATTCAATGAATAAATCAATGCAAATTGTTTCGTTGATGCAATGATACAATCATAACATAATCATTCATTGAATCAAACTATACTCATTCAATGAAACAAACAGCAGGTGTTAATTCACAGACAGGAGCTTATATCATTAATCCATCGTCACGAGCTTAGTACATTTGTTGAACTAAAACATCTGCATTCATTCATTGATTGACTCAAATCTCCATAGTAAATTCAATAATTCAGTGAATGTGACTTCAATTGTATATTCAATGAATCAAACGTTATTCATTTATTCAATGAAACAAACTTAATGCATTCATTCAGTGAAATAAACTGAACGTGTTAATTCAAGGAGAAAAGCTTATATCATTAACTCATAGTCTCGAGTTTAATGCATTCTTTCAATGAAACAACCTGCATGCATTCATTCATTGAATCTAACGCCAATGGTACATTCAATGAATCAAACGTTATTCATTGATTTAATGAAACAAACTTAACATATTCATTCAGTGAATCACACTGTACTCATTCATTCAATGAAGCAAACTCCACGTGTTATTCTAGAGAAAACAGCTTATCTCAACATTTCATTGAAGCATTTTGGATCAATGGTACTGGAGGAGCACAGCAATTCAGGCAGCATCGAGGAGCTTCAGCAAAATGCCCTGAAGCTCTTCAACCATGTCGTGAAACAAACTCGCTACTACAGCCACATCTGCTTCCTCAGTGCCTGCCTCCGTAACCAACTCATCCCACACGGACTCCGGACCACCTTTGAACCGGCAGCGTTCGGAACCGAACAGGACAAACAGTACAGACTACAGATTCAAAGACACCAGCAACAGTTCTCCTTCAAGATCCTCCGCTCCACGCTCGCAGCAATGCACCGGCACCTAACCTCTCTACAGTCTGCCCTGCCTCAGCTGAGGGCCACACTCTCTCAGAATTGCAAAGGACCCACTCTGTACTACATCCTAAGGAGAATCCATACTCTCAACAAACAGTATTTCAATTCCATCACAAACATCAAAAACAGTAAGTACAACAAACTTTTATCCACCCACCTCCATAACCAGCGCTCCTCAAACATTCCAGAAGATTCCCCTGGCCTCGGAAACGCCATTAGCCACGTGGCAGATACAGCTGACACCCCCACGCTGATTGATGATGTCACTTCCGCCCCCATCAGGGCCACTCCCACAGCCCCTTCCGGCCCTCACATCATTGCCGATGCCACATGCTCAGTGACTTCCGCCACCCCTTCTGCCGTGTCTGTCACCACTTGCGCCCCCACCAGCGCCGCTCACCTGCATTCTGCTGACACGCCCCCCAACAGACCCCAATGTCACTATCCCTACCGCCAAGAACTCCGATGGGAGCACTCATGCCTCCACCCCCATTGCCCCCACCATCACACCCACTCCAGGTACTGGCTCTGACCCTACTCCCAGCTCCTTAGCCACACCAGATCCCAGCTCCCAGCCCTGCCGAGTTTTCACCATTCCCCCGGACCTCCCACTCATGAGGACGAACGTTCAGTCCTCAGCAAAGGACTCACATTCATCCCGCTCCGTGGACCCATTGTCTCGAGTTTAATGCATTCATTCAACGAAACAATCTGCATGCATTCATTCATTGAATCAAACGCCAATAGTACATTCAATGAAGCAAACGTTATTCATTGATTCAACGAAACAGTCTTAACATATTTAATTGATTCCAATCAACGAATTTCATATATTCATTCAGTGAATCAAACTGCCATCATTCATTCAATGAAGCAATCTACATTCATTCATTCATTGAATCAAATGACGAAAATACATTCATTGAACCAAACACTATTCATTGATTCAATGAAACAATCTTAGCATATTCATACAGTGAATCAAACTGCACATATTCAATGATTCAAACTGCCCGTGTTAATTCAATGAGTAGTGCTTGTATCATTAATTCATTGCCTCGAGCTTAATGCTTTCATTCAATGAAAGAATCTGCACTCATTCACTCATTTAATCAAATGTCAATTTTAAGTTCAATTCATCTAACGTTATTGTTTGATTCCATGCAACGAACTTAACATATTCATTCAGTCAATCAAACCGCCATCATTCATTCAACGAAGCAATCTACATCCATTGATTCATTTAATCAAACGACAAAAGTACATTCAATAAACCAAACTCGAAAAGTACATTCAATGGAGCAATCTACATTCATTCATTCATTCATTGAATCAAACGTCCATAGGAAGTTCAATTAATCGAACGTTATTCATTGATTTAATGCAACAATCTTGACATATTCATTCAGTGACTCAAACTGCATTCATTGATTCAATGACACAAACTTTGCATATTCATACACTGAATCAAACTGCACACATTCAATGATTCAAACTGCACGTGTTAATTCAATGAGCAGATCCTCTCTCGTTCATTCAATATGTCAAGCTAAACTCATTCATTCAGTGAAACAAACTGAACGTGTTAATTCAAGGAGAAGAGCTTGTATCATTAACTCATTGTCTCGAGTTTAATGCATTCATTCATTGAATCCAACGTCATTAGTATGTTCAATTAATCCAAAGTTTTTCATTGATTTAATGCAACAAATTTAACATATTCATTCAGTGAATCAAACTGCATTTATTTATTCAATGAAGCAAAATGCACGAGTTAATTCAAAGAAAACAACTTATCTCAATGAAACGATCTGCATTCATTCTTTCATTGAAACTTCAATCGTACATTCAATGATTATTCATTGATTCCATGCAAAGAACTAAACACATTGATTCAGTGAATTAAACTGCCATCATTCATTGAAGTAAGTAATCAACATTCATCCATTCATTGAATCAAACGACGAAAGTACACCCAATGAATCAAACGTTATTCATTCATTCAGTGTATCCAACAGCACTGATCCATTCAATGAAACAAACTGCATGTGTTAATTCAATCCGCGCAGTTTGATTCACGGAATGAATATGATAAGTTTGTTGCATTAAATCAATGAATAACGATTGATCCATTGAACTTACTAATGACTTTTGATTCAATGAATAAATCAATGCAAATTGTTTCGTTGATGCAATGATACAATCATAACATAATCATTCATTGAATCAAACTATACTCATTCAATGAAACAAACAGCAGGTGTTAATTCACAGACAGGAGCTTATATCATTAATCCATCGTCACGAGCTTAGTACATTTGTTGAACTAAAACATCTGCATTCATTCATTGATTGACTCAAATCTCCATAGTAAATTCAATAATTCAGTGAATGTGACTTCAATTGTATATTCAATGAATCAAACGTTATTCATTTATTCAATGAAACAAACTTAATGCATTCATTCAGTGAAATAAACTGAACGTGTTAATTCAAGGAGAAAAGCTTATATCATTAACTCATAGTCTCGAGTTTAATGCATTCTTTCAATGAAACAACCTGCATGCATTCATTCATTGAATCTAACGCCAATGGTACATTCAATGAATCAAACGTTATTCATTGATTCAATGAAACAAACTTAACATAATCATTCAGTGAATCACACTGTACTCATTCATTCAATGAAGCAAACTCCACGAGTTATTCTAGAGAAAACAGCTTATCTCAACATTTCATTGAAGCATTTTGGATCAATGGTACTGGAGGAGCACAGCAATTCAGGCAGCATCGAGGAGCTTCAGCAAAATGCCCTGAAGCTCTTCAACCATGTCGTGAAACAAACTCGCTACTACAGCCACATCTGCTTCCTCAGTGCCTGCCTCCGTAACCAACTCATCCCACACGGACTCCGGACCACCTTTGAACCGGCAGCGTTCGGAACCGAACAGGACAAACAGTACAGACTACAGATTCAAAGACACCAGCAACAGTTCTCCTTCAAGATCCTCCGCTCCACGCTCGCAGCAATGCACCGGCACCTAACCTCTCTACAGTCTGCCCTGCCTCAGCTGAGGGCCACACTCTCTCAGAATTGCAAAGGACCCACTCTGTACTACATCCTTAGGAGAATCCATACTCTCAACAAACAGTATTTCAATTCCATCACAAACATCAAAAACAGTAAGTACAACAAACTTTTATCCACCCACCTCCATAACCAGCGCTCCTCAAACATTCCAGAAGATTCCCCTGGCCCTGGAAACGCCATTAGCCACGTGGCAGATACAGCTGACACCCCCACGCTGATTGATGATGTCACTTCCGCCCCCATCAGGGCCACTCCCACAGCCCCTTCCGGCCCTCACATCATTGCCGACGCCACATGCTCAGTGACTTCCGCCACCCCTTCTGCCGTGTCTGTCACCACTTGCGCCCCCACCAGCGCCGCTCACCTGCATTCTGCTGACACGCCCCCCAACAGACCCCAATGTCACTATCCCCACCGCCAAGAACTCCGATGGGAGCACTCATGCCTCCACCCCCATTGCCCCCACCATCACACCCACTCCAGGTACTGGCTCTGACCCTCCTCCCAGCTCGTTAGCCACACCAGATCCCAGCTCCCAGCCCTGCCGAGTTTTCACCATTCCCCCGGACCTCCCACTCATGAGGACGAACGTTCAGTCCTCAGCAAAGGACTCACATTCATCCCGCTCCGTGGACCCATTGTCTCGAGTTTAATGCATTCATTCAACGAAACAATCTGCATGCATTCATTCATTGAATCAAACGCCAATAGTACATTCAATGAAGCAAACGTTATTCATTGATTCAACGAAACAATCTTAACATATTTAATTGATTCCAATCAACGAATTTCATATATTCATTCAGTGAATCAAACTGCCATCATTCATTCAATGAAGCAATCTACATTCATTCATTCATTGAATCAAATGACGAAAATACATTCATTGAACCAAACACTATTCATTGATTCAATGAAACAATCTTAGCATATTCATACAGTGAATCAAACTGCACATATTCAATGATTCAAACTGCCCGTGTTAATTCAATGAGTAGTGCTTGTATCATTAATTCATTGCCTCGAGCTTAATGCTTTCATTCAATGAAAGAATCTGCACTCATTCACTCATTTAATCAAATGTCAATTTTAAGTTCAATTCATCTAACGTTATTGTTTGATTCCATGCAACGAACTTAACATATTCATTCAGTCAATCAAACCGCCATCATTCATTCAACGAAGCAATCTACATCCATTGATTCATTTAATCAAACGACAAAAGTACATTCAATAAACCAAACTCGAAAAGTACATTCGATGGAGCAATCTACATTCATTCATTCATTCATTGAATCAAACGTCCATAGGAAGTTCAATTAATCGAACGTTATTCATTGATTTAATGCAACAATCTTGACATTTTCATTCAGTGACTCAAACTGCATTCATTGATTCAATGACACAAACTTTGCATATTCATACACTGAATCAAACTGCACACATTCAATGATTCAAACTGCACGTGTTAATTCAATGAGCAGATCCTCTCTCGTTCATTCAATATGTCAAGCTAAACTCATTCATTCAGTGAAACAAACTGAACGTGTTAATTCAAGGAGAAGAGCTTGTATCATTAACTCATTGTCTCGAGTTTAATGCATTCATTCATTGAATCCAACGTCATTAGTATGTTCAATTAATCCAAAGTTTTTCATTGATTTAATGCAACAAATTTAACATATTCATTCAGTGAATCAAACTGCATTTATTTATTCAATGAAACAAAATGCACGAGTTAATTCAAAGAAAACAACTTATCTCAATGAAACGATCTGCATTCATTCTTTCATTGAAACTTCAATCGTACATTCAATGATTATTCATTGATTCCATGCAAAGAACTAAACACATTGATTCAGTGAATTAAACTGCCATCATTCATTGAAGTAAGTAATCAACATTCATCCATTCATTGAATCAAACGACGAAAGTACACCCAATGAATCAAACGTTATTCATTCATTCAGTGTATCCAACAGCACTGATCCATTCAATGAAACAAACTGCATGTGTTAATTCAATCCGCGCAGTTTGATTCACGGAATGAATATGATAAGTTTGTTGCATTAAATCAATGAATAACGATTGATCCATTGAACTTACTAATGACTTTTGATTCAATGAATAAATCAATGCAAATTGTTTCGTTGATGCAATGATACAATCATAACATAATCATTCATTGAATCAAACTATACTCATTCAATGAAACAAACAGCAGGTGTTAATTCACAGACAGGAGCTTATATCATTAATCCATCGTCACGAGCTTAGTACATTTGTTGAACTAAAACATCTGCATTCATTCATTGATTGACTCAAATCTCCATAGTAAATTCAATAATTCAGTGAATGTGACTTCAATTGTATATTCAATGAATCAAACGTTATTCATTTATTCAATGAAACAAACTTAATGCATTCATTCAGTGAAATAAACTGAACGTGTTAATTCAAGGAGAAAAGCTTATATCATTAACTCATAGTCTCGAGTTTAATGCATTCTTTCAATGAAACAACCTGCATGCATTCATTCATTGAATCTAACGCCAATGGTACATTCAATGAATCAAACGTTATTCATTGATTCAATGAAACAAACTTAACATAATCATTCAGTGAATCACACTGTACTCATTCATTCAATGAAGCAAACTCCACGTGTTATTCTAGAGAAAACAGCTTATCTCAACATTTCATTGAAGCATTTTGGATCAATGGTACTGGAGGAGCACAGCAATTCAGGCAGCATCGAGGAGCTTCAGCAAAATGCCCTGAAGCTCTTCAACCATGTCGTGAAACAAACTCGCTACTACAGCCACATCTGCTTCCTCAGTGCCTGCCTCCGTAACCAACTCATCCCACACGGACTCCGGACCACCTTTGAAACGGCAGCGTTCGGAACCGAACAGGACAAACAGTACAGACTACAGATTCAAAGACACCAGCAACAGTTCTCCTTCAAGATCCTCCGCTCCACGCTCGCAGCAATGCACCGGCACCTAACCTCTCTACAGTCTGCCCTGCCTCAGCTGAGGGCCACACTCTCTCAGAATTGCAAAGGACCCACTCTGTACTACATCCTGAGGAGAATCCATACTCTCAACAAACAGTATTTCAATTCCATCACAAACATCAAAAACAGTAAGTACAACAAACTTTTTTCCACCCACCTCCATAACCAGCGCTCCTCAAACATTCCAGAAGATTCCCCTGGCCTCGGAAACGCCATTAGCCACGTGGCAGATACAGCTGACACCCCCACGCTGATTGATGATGTCACTTCCGCCCCCATCAGGGCCACTCCCACAGCCCCTTCCGGCCCTCACATCATTGCCGATGCCACATGCTCAGTGACTTCCGCCACCCCTTCTGCCGTGTCTGTCACCACTTGCGCCCCCACCAGCGCCGCTCACCTGCATTCTGCTGACACGCCCCCCAACAGACCCCAATGTCACTATCCCCACCGCCAAGAACTCCGATGGGAGCACTCATGCCTCCACCCCCATTGCCCCCACCATCACACCCACTCCAGGTACTGGCTCTGACCCTACTCCCAGCTCCTTAGCCACACCAGATCCCAGCTCCCAGCCCTGCCGAGTTTTCACCATTCCCCCGGACCTCCCACTCATGAGGGCGAACGTTCAGTCCTCAGCAAAGGACTCACATTCATCCCGCTCCGTGGACCCATTGTCTCGAGTTTAATGCATTCATTCAACGAAACAATCTGCATGCATTCATTAATTGAATCAAACGCCAATAGTACATTCAATGAAGCAAACGTTATTCATTGATTCAACGAAACAATCTTAACATATTTAATTGATTCCAATCAACGAATTTCATATATTCATTCAGTGAATCAAACTGCCATCATTCATTCAAGGAAGCAATCTACATTCATTCATTCATTGAATCAAATGACGAAAATACATTCATTGAACCAAACACTATTCATTGATTCAATGAAACAATCTTAGCATATTCATACAGTGAATCAAACTGCACATATTCAATGATTCAAACTGCCCGTGTTAATTCAATGAGTAGTGCTTGTATCATTAATTCATTGCCTCGAGCTTAATGCTTTCATTCAATGAAAGAATCTGCACTCATTCACTCATTTAATCAAATGTCAATTTTAAGTTCAATTCATCTAACGTTATTGTTTGATTCCATGCAACGAACTTAACATATTCATTCAGTGAATCAAACCGCCATCATTCATTCAACGAAGCAATCTACATCCATTGATTCATTTAATCAAACGACAAAAGTACATTCAATAAACCAAACTCGAAAAGTACATTCGATGGAGCAATCTACATTCATTCATTCATTCATTGAATCAAACGTCCATAGGAAGTTCAATTAATCGAACGTTATTCATTGATTTAATGCAACAATCTTGACATTTTCATTCAGTGACTCAAACTGCATTCATTGATTCAATGACACAAACTTTGCATATTCATACACTGAATCAAACTGCACACATTCAATGATTCAAACTGCACGTGTTAATTCAATGAGCAGATCCTCTCTCGTTCATTCAATATGTCAAGCTAAACTCATTCATTCAGTGAAACAAACTGAACGTGTTAATTCAAGGAGAAGAGCTTGTATCATTAACTCATTGTCTCGAGTTTAATGCATTCATTCATTGAATCCAACGTCATTAGTATGTTCAATTAATCCAAAGTTTTTCATTGATTTAATGCAACAAATTTAACATATTCATTCAGTGAATCAAACTGCATTTATTTATTCAATGAAACAAAATGCACGAGTTAATTCAAAGAAAACAACTTATCTCAATGAAACGATCTGCATTCATTCTTTCATTGAAACTTCAATCGTACATTCAATGATTATTCATTGATTCCATGCAAAGAACTAAACACATTGATTCAGTGAATTAAACTGCCATCATTCATTGAAGTAAGTAATCAACATTCATCCATTCATTGAATCAAACGACGAAAGTACACCCAATGAATCAAACGTTATTCATTCATTCAGTGTATCCAACAGCACTGATCCATTCAATGAAACAAACTGCATGTGTTAATTCAATCCGCGCAGTTTGATTCACGGAATGAATATGATAAGTTTGTTGCATTAAATCAATGAATAACGATTGATCCATTGAACTTACTAATGACTTTTGATTCAATGAATAAATCAATGCAAATTGTTTCGTTGATGCAATGATACAATCATAACATAATCATTCATTGAATCAAACTATACTCATTCAATGAAACAAACAGCAGGTGTTAATTCACAGACAGGAGCTTATATCATTAATCCATCGTCACGAGCTTAGTACATTTGTTGAACTAAAACATCTGCATTCATTCATTGATTGACTCAAATCTCCATAGTAAATTCAATAATTCAATGAATGTGACTTCAATTGTATATTCAATGAATCAAACGTTATTCATTTATTCAATGAAACAAACTTAATGCATTCATTCAGTGAAATAAACTGAACGTGTTAATTCAAGGAGAAAAGCTTATATCATTAACTCATAGTCTCGAGTTTAATGCATTCTTTCAATGAAACAACCTGCATGCATTCATTCATTGAATCTAACGCCAATGGTACATTCAATGAATCAAACGTTATTCATTGATTCAATGAAACAAACTTAACATAATCATTCAGTGAATCACACTGTACTCATTCATTCAATGAAGCAAACTCCACGTGTTATTCTAGAGAAAACAGCTTATCTCAACATTTCATTGAAGCATTTTGGATCAATGGTACTGGAGGAGCACAGCAATTCAGGCAGCATCGAGGAGCTTCAGCAAAATGCCCTGAAGCTCTTCAACCATGTCGTGAAACAAACTCGCTACTACAGCCACATCTGCTTCCTCAGTGCCTGCCTCCGTAACCAACTCATCCCACACGGACTCCGGACCACCTTTGAAACGGCAGCGTTCGGAACCGAACAGGACAAACAGTACAGACTACAGATTCAAAGACACCAGCAACAGTTCTCCTTCAAGATCCTCCGCTCCACGCTCGCAGCAATGCACCGGCACCTAACCTCTCTACAGTCTGCCCTGCCTCAGCTGAGGGCCACACTCTCTCAGAATTGCAAAGGACCCACTCTGTACTACATCCTGAGGAGAATCCATACTCTCAACAAACAGTATTTCAATTCCATCACAAACATCAAAAACAGTAAGTACAACAAACTTTTTTCCACCCACCTCCATAACCAGCGCTCCTCAAACATTCCAGAAGATTCCCCTGGCCTCGGAAACGCCATTAGCCACGTGGCAGATACAGCTGACACCCCCACGCTGATTGATGATGTCACTTCCGCCCCCATCAGGGCCACTCCCACAGCCCCTTCCGGCCCTCACATCATTGCCGATGCCACATGCTCAGTGACTTCCGCCACCCCTTCTGCCGTGTCTGTCACCACTTGCGCCCCCACCAGCGCCGCTCACCTGCATTCTGCTGACACGCCCCCCAACAGACCCCAATGTCACTATCCCCACCGCCAAGAACTCCGATGGGAGCACTCATGCCTCCACCCCCATTGCCCCCACCATCACACCCACTCCAGGTACTGGCTCTGACCCTACTCCCAGCTCCTTAGCCACACCAGATCCCAGCTCCCAGCCCTGCCGAGTTTTCACCATTCCCCCGGACCTCCCACTCATGAGGGCGAACGTTCAGTCCTCAGCAAAGGACTCACATTCATCCCGCTCCGTGGACCCATTGTCTCGAGTTTAATGCATTCATTCAACGAAACAATCTGCATGCATTCATTCATTGAATCAAACGCCAATAGTACATTCAATGAAGCAAACGTTATTCATTGATTCAACGAAACAATCTTAACATATTTAATTGATTCCAATCAACGAATTTCATATATTCATTCAGTGAATCAAACTGCCATCATTCATTCAAGGAAGCAATCTACATTCATTCATTCATTGAATCAAATGACGAAAATACATTCATTGAACCAAACACTATTCATTGATTCAATGAAACAATCTTAGCATATTCATACAGTGAATCAAACTGCACATATTCAATGATTCAAACTGCCCGTGTTAATTCAATGAGTAGTGCTTGTATCATTAATTCATTGCCTCGAGCTTAATGCTTTCATTCAATGAAAGAATCTGCACTCATTCACTCATTTAATCAAATGTCAATTTTAAGTTCAATTCATCTAACGTTATTGTTTGATTCCATGCAACGAACTTAACATATTCATTCAGTGAATCAAACCGCCATCATTCATTCAACGAAGCAATCTACATCCATTGATTCATTTAATCAAACGACAAAAGTACATTCAATAAACCAAACTCGAAAAGTACATTCGATGGAGCAATCTACATTCATTCATTCATTCATTGAATCAAACGTCCATAGGAAGTTCAATTAATCGAACGTTATTCATTGATTTAATGCAACAATCTTGACATTTTCATTCAGTGACTCAAACTGCATTCATTGATTCAATGACACAAACTTTGCATATTCATACACTGAATCAAACTGCACACATTCAATGATTCAAACTGCACGTGTTAATTCAATGAGCAGATCCTCTCTCGTTCATTCAATATGTCAAGCTAAACTCATTCATTCAGTGAAACAAACTGAACGTGTTAATTCAAGGAGAAGAGCTTGTATCATTAACTCATTGTCTCGAGTTTAATGCATTCATTCATTGAATCCAACGTCATTAGTATGTTCAATTAATCCAAAGTTTTTCATTGATTTAATGCAACAAATTTAACATATTCATTCAGTGAATCAAACTGCATTTATTTATTCAATGAAACAAAATGCACGAGTTAATTCAAAGAAAACAACTTATCTCAATGAAACGATCTGCATTCATTCTTTCATTGAAACTTCAATCGTACATTCAATGATTATTCATTGATTCCATGCAAAGAACTAAACACATTGATTCAGTGAATTAAACTGCCATCATTCATTGAAGTAAGTAATCAACATTCATCCATTCATTGAATCAAACGACGAAAGTACACCCAATGAATCAAACGTTATTCATTCATTCAGTGTATCCAACAGCACTGATCCATTCAATGAAACAAACTGCATGTGTTAATTCAATCCGCGCAGTTTGATTCACGGAATGAATATGATAAGTTTGTTGCATTAAATCAATGAATAACGATTGATCCATTGAACTTACTAATGACTTTTGATTCAATGAATAAATCAATGCAAATTGTTTCGTTGATGCAATGATACAATCATAACATAATCATTCATTGAATCAAACTATACTCATTCAATGAAACAAACAGCAGGTGTTAATTCACAGACAGGAGCTTATATCATTAATCCATCGTCACGAGCTTAGTACATTTGTTGAACTAAAACATCTGCATTCATTCATTGATTGACTCAAATCTCCATAGTAAATTCAATAATTCAGTGAATGTGACTTCAATTGTATATTCAATGAATCAAACGTTATTCATTTATTCAATGAAACAAACTTAATGCATTCATTCAGTGAAATAAACTGAACGTGTTAATTCAAGGAGAAAAGCTTATATCATTAACTCATAGTCTCGAGTTTAATGCATTCTTTCAATGAAACAACCTGCATGCATTCATTCATTGAATCTAACGCCAATGGTACATTCAATGAATCAAACGTTATTCATTGATTCAATGAAACAAACTTAACATAATCATTCAGTGAATCACACTGTACTCATTCATTCAATGAAGCAAACTCCACGTGTTATTCTAGAGAAAACAGCTTATCTCAACATTTCATTGAAGCATTTTGGATCAATAGTACTGGAGGAGCACAGCAATTCAGGCAGCATCGAGGAGCTTCAGCAAAATGCCCTGAAGCTCTTCAACCATGTCGTGAAACAAACTCGCTACTACAGCCACATCTGCTTCCTCAGTGCCTGCCTCCGTAACCAACTCATCCCACACGGACTCCGGACCACCTTTGAACCGGCAGCGTTCGGAACCGAACAGGACAAACAGTACAGACTACAGATTCAAAGACACCAGCAACAGTTCTCCTTCAAGATCCTCCGCTCCACGCTCGCAGCAATGCACCGGCACCTAACCTCTCTACAGTCTGCCCTGCCTCAGCTGAGGGCCACACTCTCTCAGAATTGTAAAGGACCCACTCTGTACTACATCCTTAGGAGAATCCATACTCTCAACAAACAGTATTTCAATTCCATCACAAACATCAAAAACAATAAGTACAACAAACTTTTATCCACCCACCTCCATAACCAGCGCTCCTCAAACATTGCAGAAGATTCCCCTGGCCTCGGAAACGCCATTAGCCACGTGGCAGATACAGCTGACACCCCCACGCTGATTGATGATGTCACTTCCGCCCCCATCATGGCCACTCCCACAGCCCCTTCCGGCCCTCACATCATTGCCGATGCCACATGCTCAGTGACTTCCGCCACCCCTACTGCCGTGTCTGTCACCACTTGCGCCCCCACCAGCGCCGCTCACCTGCATTCTGCTGACACGCCCCCCAACAGACCCCAATGTCACTATCCCCACCGCCACGAACTCCGATGGGAGCACTCATGCCTCCACCCCCATTGCTCCCACCATCACACCCACTCCAGGTACTGGCTCTGACCCTACTCCCAGCTCCTTAGCCACACCAGATCCCAGCTCCCAGCCCTGCCGAGTTTTCACCATTCCCCCGGACCTCCCACTCATGAGGACGAACGTTCAGTCCTCAGCAAAGGACTCACATTCATCCCGCTCCGTGGACCCATTGTCTCGAGTTTAATGCATTCATTCAACGAAACAATCTGCATGCATTCATTCATTGAATCAAACGCCAATAGGACATTCAATGAAGCAAACGTTATTCATTGATTCAACGAAACAATCTTAACATATTTAATTGATTCCAATCAACGAATTTCATATATTCATTCAGTGAATCAAACTGCCATCATTCATTCAATGAAGCAATCTACATTCATTCATTCATTGAATCAAATGACGAAAATACATTCATTGACCCAAACACTATTCATTGATTCAATTAAACAATCTTAGCATATTCATACAGTGAAACAAACTGCACATATTCAATGATTCAAACTGCCCGTGTTAATTCAATGAGTAGTGCTTGTATCATTAATTCATTGCCTCGAGCTTAATGCTTTCATTCAATGAAAGAATCTGCACTCATTCACTCATTTAATCAAATGTCAATTTTAAGTTCAATTCATCTAACGTTATTGTTTGATTCCATGCAACGAACTTAACATATTCATTCAGTGAATCAAACCGCCATCATTCATTCAACGAAGCAATCTACATCCATTGATTCATTTAATCAAACGACAAAAGTACATTCAATAAACCAAACTCGAAAAGTACATTCAATGGAGCAATCTACATTCATTCATTCATTCATTGAATCAAACGTCCATAGGAAGTTCAATTAATCGAACGTTATTCATTGATTTAATGCAACAATCTTGACATATTCATTCAGTGACTCAAACTGCATTCATTGATTCAATGACACAAACTTTGCATATTCATACACTGAATCAAACTGCACACATTCAATGATTCAAACTGCACGTGTTAATTCAATGAGCAGATCCTCTCTCGTTCATTCAATATGTCAAGCTAAACTCATTCATTCAGTGAAACAAACTGAACGTGTTAATTCAAGGAGAAGAGCTTGTATCATTAATTCATTGTCTCGAGTTTAATGCATTCATTCATTGAATCCAACGTCATTAGTATGTTCAATTAATCCAAAGTTTTTCATTGATTTAATGCAACAAATTTAACATATTCATTCAGTGAATCAAACTGCATTTATTTATTCAATGAAACAAAATGCACGAGTTAATTCAAAGAAAACAACTTATCTCAATGAAACGATCTGCATTCATTCTTTCATTGAAACTTCAATCGTACATTCAATGATTATTCATTGATTCCATGCAAAGAACTAAACACATTGATTCAGTGAATTAAACTGCCATCATTCATTGAAGTAAGTAATCAACATTCATCCATTCATTGAATCAAACGACGAAAGTACACCCAATGAATCAAACGTTATTCATTCATTCAGTGTATCCAACAGCACTGATCCATTCAATGAAACAAACTGCATGTGTTAATTCAATCCGCGCAGTTTGATTCACGGAATGAATATGATAAGTTTGTTGCATTAAATCAATGAATTACGATTGATTCATACTAATGACTTTTGATTCAATGAATAAATCAATGCAAATTGTTTCGTTGATGCAATGATACAATCATAACATAATCATTCATTGAATCAAACTATACTCATTCAATGAAACAAACAGCAGGTGTTAATTCACAGACAGGAGCTTGTATCATTAATCCATCGTCACGAGCTTAGTACATTTGTTGAACTAAAACATCTGCATTCATTCATTGATTGACTCAAATCTCCATAGTAAATTCAATAATTCAGTGAATGTGACTTCAATTGTATATTCAATGAATCAAACGTTATTCATTTATTCAATGAAACAAACTTAATGCATTCATTCAGTGAAATAAACTGAACGTGTTAATTCAAGGAGAAAAGCTTATATCATTAACTCATAGTCTCGAGTTTAATGCATTCTTTCAATGAAACAACCTGCATGCATTCATTCATTGAATCTAACGCCAATGGTACATTCAATGAATCAAACGTTATTCATTGATTCAATGAAACAAACTTAACATAATCATTCAGTGAATCACACTGTACTCATTCATTCAATGAAGCAAACTCCACGTGTTATTCTAGAGAAAACAGCTTATCTCAACATTTCATTGAAGCATTTTGGATCAATGGTACTGGAGGAGCACAGCAATTCAGGCAGCATCGAGGAGCTTCAGCAAAATGCCCTGAAGCTCTTCAACCATGTCGTGAAACAAACTCGCTACTACAGCCACATCTGCTTCCTCAGTGCCTGCCTCCGTAACCAACTCATCCCACACGGACTCCGGACCACCTTTGAACCGGCAGCGTTCGGAACCGAACAGGACAAACAGTACAGACTACAGATTCAAAGACACCAGCAACAGTTCTCCTTCAAGATCCTCCGCTCCACGCTCGCAGCAATGCACCGGCACCTAACCTCTCTACAGTCTGCCCTGCCTCAGCTGAGGGCCACACTCTCTCAGAATTGTAAAGGACCCACTCTGTACTACATCCTTAGGAGAATCCATACTCTCAACAAACAGTATTTCAATTCCATCACAAACATCAAAAACAATAAGTACAACAAACTTTTATCCACCCACCTCCATAACCAGCGCTCCTCAAACATTGCAGAAGATTCCCCTGGCCTCGGAAACGCCATTAGCCACGTGGCAGATACAGCTGACACCCCCACGCTGATTGATGATGTCACTTCCGCCCCCATCATGGCCACTCCCACAGCCCCTTCCGGCCCTCACATCATTGCCGATGCCACATGCTCAGTGACTTCCGCCACCCCTACTGCCGTGTCTGTCACCACTTGCGCCCCCACCAGCGCCGCTCACCTGCATTCTGCTGACACGCCCCCCAACAGACCCCAATGTCACTATCCCCACCGCCACGAACTCCGATGGGAGCACTCATGCCTCCACCCCCATTGCCCCCACCATCACACCCACTCCAGGTACTGGCTCTGACCCTACTCCCAGCTCCTTAGCCACACCAGATCCCAGCTCCCAGCCCTGCCGAGTTTTCACCATTCCCCCGGACCTCCCACTCATGAGGACGAACGTTCAGTCCTCAGCAAAGGACTCACATTCATCCCGCTCCGTGGACCCATTGTCTCGAGTTTAATGCATTCATTCAACGAAACAATCTGCATGCATTCATTCATTGAATCAAACGCCAATAGGACATTCAATGAAGCAAACGTTATTCATTGATTCAACGAAACAATCTTAACATATTTAATTGATTCCAATCAACGAATTTCATATATTCATTCAGTGAATCAAACTGCCATCATTCATTCAATGAAGCAATCTACATTCATTCATTCATTGAATCAAATGACGAAAATACATTCATTGACCCAAACACTATTCATTGATTCAATTAAACAATCTTAGCATATTCATACAGTGAAACAAACTGCACATATTCAATGATTCAAACTGCCCGTGTTAATTCAATGAGTAGTGCTTGTATCATTAATTCATTGCCTCGAGCTTAATGCTTTCATTCAATGAAAGAATCTGCACTCATTCACTCATTTAATCAAATGTCAATTTTAAGTTCAATTCATCTAACGTTATTGTTTGATTCCATGCAACGAACTTAACATATTCATTCAGTGAATCAAACCGCCATCATTCATTCAACGAAGCAATCTACATCCATTGATTCATTTAATCAAACGACAAAAGTACATTCAATAAACCAAACTCGAAAAGTACATTCAATGGAGCAATCTACATTCATTCATTCATTCATTGAATCAAACGTCCATAGGAAGTTCAATTAATCGAACGTTATTCATTGATTTAATGCAACAATCTTGACATATTCATTCAGTGACTCAAACTGCATTCATTGATTCAATGACACAAACTTTGCATATTCATACACTGAATCAAACTGCACACATTCAATGATTCAAACTGCACGTGTTAATTCAATGAGCAGATCCTCTCTCGTTCATTCAATATGTCAAGCTAAACTCATTCATTCAGTGAAACAAACTGAACGTGTTAATTCAAGGAGAAGAGCTTGTATCATTAATTCATTGTCTCGAGTTTAATGCATTCATTCATTGAATCCAACGTCATTAGTATGTTCAATTAATGCAAAGTTTTTCATTGATTTAATGCAACAAATTTAACATATTCATTCAGTGAATCAAACTGCATTTATTTATTCAATGAAACAAAATGCACGAGTTAATTCAAAGAAAACAACTTATCTCAATGAAACGATCTGCATTCATTCTTTCATTGAAACTTCAATCGTACATTCAATGATTATTCATTGATTCCATGCAAAGAACTAAACACATTGATTCAGTGAATTAAACTGCCATCATTCATTGAAGTAAGTAATCAACATTCATCCATTCATTGAATCAAACGACGAAAGTACACCCAATGAATCAAACGTTATTCATTCATTCAGTGTATCCAACAGCACTGATCCATTCAATGAAACAAACTGCATGTGTTAATTCAATCCGCGCAGTTTGATTCACGGAATGAATATGATAAGTTTGTTGCATTAAATCAATGAATTACGATTGATTCATACTAATGACTTTTGATTCAATGAATAAATCAATGCAAATTGTTTCGTTGATGCAATGATACAATCATAACATAATCATTCATTGAATCAAACTATACTCATTCAATGAAACAAACAGCAGGTGTTAATTCACAGACAGGAGCTTGTATCATTAATCCATCGTCACGAGCTTAGTACATTTGTTGAACTAAAACATTTGCATTCATTCATTGATTGACTCAAATCTCCATAGTAAATTCAATAATTCAGTGAATGTGACTTCAATTGTATATTCAATGAATCAAACGTTATTCATTTATTCAATGAAACAAACTTAATGCATTCATTCAGTGAAATAAACTGAACGTGTTAATTCAAGGAGAAAAGCTTCTATCATTAACTCATAGTCTCGAGTTTAATGCATTCATTCAATGAAACAACCTGCATGCATTCATTCATGGAATCTAACGCCAATGGTACATTCAATGAATCAAACGTTATTCATTGATTCAATGAAACAAACTTAACATAATCATTCAGTGAATCACACTGTACTCATTCATTCAATGAAGCAAACTCCACGTGTTATTCTAGAGAAAACAGCTTATCTCAACAGTTCATTGAAGTATTTTGGATCAATGGTACTGGAGGAGCACAGCAATTCAGGCAGCATCGAGGAGCTTCAGCAAAATGCCCTGAAGCTCTTCAACCATGTCGTGAAACAAACTCGCTACTACAGCCACATCTGCTTCCTCAGTGCCTGCCTCCGTAACCAACTCATCCCACACGGACTCCGGACCACCTTTGAAACGGCAGCGTTCGGAACCGAACAGGACAAACAGTACAGACTACAGATTCAAAGACACCAGCAACAGTTCTCCTTCAAGATCCTCCGCTCCACGCTCGCAGCAATGCACCGGCACCTAACCTCTCTACAGTCTGCCCTGCCTCAGCTGAGGGCCACACTCTCTCAGAATTGCAAAGGACCCACTCTGTACTACATCCTTAGGAGAATCCATACTCTCAACAAACAGTATTTCAATTCCATCACAAACATCAAAAACAGTAAGTACAACAAACTTTTATCCACCCACCTCCATAACCAGCGCTCCTCAAACATTCCAGAAGATTCCCCTGGCCTCGGAAACGCCATTAGCCACGTGGCAGATACAGCTGACACCCCCACGCTGATTGATGATGTCACTTCCGCCCAAATCGGGGCCACTCCCACAGCCCCTTCCGGCCCTCACATCATTGCCAATGCCACATGCTCAGTGACTTCCGCCACCCCTTCTGCCGTGTCTGTCACCACTTGCGCCCCCACCAGCGCCGCTCACCTGCATTCTGCTGACACGCCCCCCAACAGACCCCAATGTCACTATCCCCTCCGCCAAGAACTCCGATGGGAGCACTCATGCCTCCACCCCTATTGCCCCCACCATCACACCCACTCCAGGTACTGGCTCTGACCCTACTCCCAGCTCCTTAGCCACACCAGATCCCAGCTCCCAGCCCTGCCGAGTTTTCACCATTCCCCCGGACCTCCCACTCATGAGGACGAACGTTCAGTCCTCAGCAAAGGACTCACATTCATCCCGCTCCGTGGACCCATTGTCTCGAGTTTAATGCATTCATTCAACGAAACAATCTGCATGCATTCATTCATTGAATCAAACGCCAATAGGACATTCAATGAAGCAAACGTTATTCATTGATTCAACGAAACAATCTTAACATATTTAATTGATTCCAATCAACGAATTTCATATATTCATTCAGTGAATCAAACTGCCATCATTCATTCAATGAAGCAATCTACATTCATTCATTCATTGAATCAAATGACGAAAATACATTCATTGACCCAAACACTATTCATTGATTCAATTAAACAATCTTAGCATATTCATACAGTGAATCAAACTGCACATATTCAATGATTCAAACTGCCCGTGTTAATTCAATGAGTAGTGCTTGTATCATTAATTCATTGCCTCGAGCTTAATGCTTTCATTCAATGAAAGAATCTGCACTCATTCACTCATTTAATCAAATGTCAATTTTAAGTTCAATTCATCTAACGTTATTGTTTGATTCCATGCAACGAACTTAACATATTCATTCAGTGAATGAAACCGCCATCATTCATTCAACGAAGCAATCTACATCCATTGATTCATTTAATCAAACGACAAAAGTACATTCAATAAACCAAACTCGAAAAGTACATTCAATGGAGCAATCTACATTCATTCATTCATTCATTGAATCAAACGTCCATAGGAAGTTCAATTAATCGAACGTTATTCATTGATTTAATGCAACAATCTTGACATATTCATTCAGTCACTCAAACTGCATTCATTGATTCAATGACACAAACTTTGCATATTCATACACTGAATCAAACTGCACACATTCAATGATTCAAACTGCACGTGTTAATTCAATGAGCAGATCCTCTCTCGTTCATTCAATATGTCAAGCTAAACTCATTCATTCAGTGAAACAAACTGAACGTGTTAATTCAAGGAGAAGAGCTTGTATCATTAATTCATTGTCTCGAGTTTAATGCATTCATTCATTGAATCCAACGTCATGAGTATGTTCAATTAATCCAAAGTTTTTCATTGATTTAATGCAACAAATTTAACATATTCATTCAGTGAATCAAACTGCATTTATTTATTCAATGAAACAAAATGCACGAGTTAATTCAAAGAAAACAACTTATCTCAATGAAACGATCTGCATTCATTCTTTCATTGAAACTTCAATCGTACATTCAATGATTATTCATTGATTCCATGCAAAGAACTAAACACATTGATTCAGTGAATTAAACTGCCATCATTCATTGAAGTAAGTAATCAACATTCATCCATTCATTGAATCAAACGACGAAAGTACACCCAATGAATCAAACGTTATTCATTCATTCAGTGTATCCAACAGCACTGATCCATTCAATGAAACAAACTGCATGTGTTAATTCAATCCGCGCAGTTTGATTCACGGAATGAATATGATAAGTTTGTTGCATTAAATCAATGAATTACGATTGATTCATACTAATGACTTTTGATTCAATGAATAAATCAATGCAAATTGTTTCGTTGATGCAATGATACAATCATAACATAATCATTCATTGAATCAAACTATACTCATTCAATGAAACAAACAGCAGGTGTTAATTCACAGACAGGAGCTTATATCATTAATCCATCGTCACGAGCTTAGTACATTTGTTGAACTAAAACATCTGCATTCATTCATTGATTGACTCAAATCTCCATAGTAAATTCAATAATTCAGTGAATGTGACTTCAATTGTATATTCAATGAATCAAACGTTATTCATTTATTCAATGAAACAAACTTAATGCATTCATTCAGTGAAATAAACTGAACGTGTTAATTCAAGGAGAAAAGCTTATATCATTAACTCATAGTCTCGAGTTTAATGCATTCTTTCAATGAAACAACCTGCATGCATTCATTCATTGAATCTAACGCCAATGGTACATTCAATGAATCAAACGTTATTCATTGATTCAATGAAACAAACTTAACATAATCATTCAGTGAATCACACTGTACTCATTCATTCAATGAAGCAAACTCCACGTGTTATTCTAGAGAAAACAGCTTATCTCAACATTTCATTGAAGCATTTTGGATCAATGGTACTGGAGGAGCACAGCAATTCAGGCAGCATCGAGGAGCTTCAGCAAAATGCCCTGAAGCTCTTCAACCATGTCGTGAAACAAACTCGCTACTACAGCCACATCTGCTTCCTCAGTGCCTGCCTCCGTAACCAACTCATCCCACACGGACTCCGGACCACCTTTGAACCGGCAGCGTTCGGAACCGAACAGGACAAACAGTACAGACTACAGATTCAAAGACACCAGCAACAGTTCTCCTTCAAGATCCTCCGCTCTACGCTCGCAGCAATGCACCGGCACCTAACCTCTCTACAGTCTGCCCTGCCTCAGCTGAGGGCCACACTCTCTCAGAATTGCAAAGGACCCACTCTGTACTACATCCTTAGGAGAATCCATACTCTCAACAAACAGTATTTCAATTCCATCACAAACATCAAAAACAGTAAGTACAACAAACTTTTATCCACCCACCTCCATAACCAGCGCTCCTCAAACATTCCAGAAGATTCCCCTGGCCTCGGAAACGCCATTAGCCACGTGGCAGATACAGCTGACACCCCCACGCTGATTGATGATGTCACTTCCGCCCCCATCAGGGCCACTCCCACAGCCCCTTCCGGCCCTCACATCATTGCCGATGCCACATGCTCAGTGACTTCCGCCACCCCTACTGCCGTGTCTGTCACCACTTGCGCCCCCACCAGCGCCGCTCACCTGCATTCTGCTGACACGCCCCCCAACCGACCCCAATGTCACTATCCCCATCGCCAAGAACTCCGATGGGAGCACTCATGCCTCCACCCCCATTGCCCCCACCATCACACCCACTCCAGGTACTGGCTCTGACCCTACTCCCAGCTCCTTAGCCACACCAGATCCCAGCTCCCAGCCCTGCCGAGTTTTCACCATTCCCCCGGACCTCCCACTCATGAGGACGAACGTTCAGTCCTCAGCAAAGGACTCACATTCATCCCGCTCCGTGGACCCATTGTCTCGAGTTTAATGCATTCATTCAACGAAACAATCTGCATGCATTCATTCATTGAATCAAACGCCAATAGTACATTCAATGAAGCAAACGTTATTCATTGATTCAACGAAACAATCTTAACATATTTAATTGATTCCAATCAACGAATTTCATATATTCATTCAGTGAATCAAACTGCCATCATTCATTCAATGAAGCAATCTACATTCATTCATTCATTGAATCAAATGACGAAAATACATTCATTGACCCAAACACTATTCATTGATTCAATGAAACAATCTTAGCATATTCATACAGTGAATCAAACTGCACATATTCAATGATTCAAGCTGCCCGTGTTAATTCAATGAGTAGTGCTTGTCTCATTAATTCATTGCCTCGAGCTTAATGCTTTCATTCAATGAAAGAATCTGCACTCATTCACTCATTTAATCAAATGTCAATTTTAAGTTCAATTCATCTAACGTTATTGTTTGATTCCATGCAACGAACTTAACATATTCATTCAGTCAATCAAACCGCCATCATTCATTCAACGAAGCAATCTACATCCATTGATTCATTTAATCAAACGACAAAAGTACATTCAATAAACCAAACTCGAAAAGTACATTCAATGGAGCAATCTACATTCATTCATTCATTCATTGAATCAAACGTCCATAGGAAGTTCAATTAATCGAACGTTATTCATTGATTTAATGCAACAATCTTGACATATTCATTCAGTGACTCAAACTGCATTCATTGATTCAATGACACAAACTTTGCATATTCATACACTGAATCAAACTGCACACATTCAATGATTCAAACTGCACGTGTTAATTCAATGAGCAGATCCTCTCTCGTTCATTCAATATGTCAAGCTAAACTCATTCATTCAGTGAAACAAACTGAACGTGTTAATTCAAGGAGAAGAGCTTGTATCATTAATTCATTGTCTCGAGTTTAATGCATTCATTCATTGAATCCAACGTCATTAGTATGTTCAATTAATCCAAAGTTTTTCATTGATTTAATGCAACAAATTTAACATATTCATTCAGTGAATCAAACTGCATTTATTTATTCAATGAAACAAAATGCACGAGTTAATTCAAAGAAAACAACTTATCTCAATGAAACGATCTGCATTCATTCTTTCATTGAAACTTCAATCGTACATTCAATGATTATTCATTGATTCCATGCAAAGAACTAAACACATTGATTCAGTGAATTAAACTGCCATCATTCATTGAAGTAAGTAATCAACATTCATCCATTCATTGAATCAAACGACGAAAGTACACCCAATGAATCAAACGTTATTCATTCATTCAGTGTATCCAACAGCACTGATCCATTCAATGAAACAAACTGCATGTGTTAATTCAATCCGCGCAGTTTGATTCACGGAATGAATATGATAAGTTTGTTGCATTAAATCAATGAATTACGATTGATTCATACTAATGACTTTTGATTCAATGAATAAATCAATGCAAATTGTTTCGTTGATGCAATGATACAATCATAACATAATCATTCATTGAATCAAACTATACTCATTCAATGAAACAAACAGCAGGTGTTAATTCACAGACAGGAGCTTGTATCATTAATCCATCGTCACGAGCTTAGTACATTTGTTGTACTAAAACATCTGCATTCATTCATTGATTGACTCAAACCTCCATAGTAAATTCAATAATTCAGTGAATGTGACTTCAATTGTATATTCAATGAATCAAACGTTATTCATTTATTCAATGAAACAAACTTAATGCATTCATTCAGTGAAATAAACTGAACGTGTTAATTCAAGGAGAAAAGCTTATATCATTAACTCATAGTCTCGAGTTTAATGCATTCTTTCAATGAAACAACCTGCATGCATTCATTCATTGAATCTAACGCCAATGGTGCATTCAATGAATCAAACGTTATTCATTGATTCAATGAAACAAACTTAACATAATCATTCAGTGAATCACACTGTACTCATTCATTCAATGAAGCAAACTCCACGTGTTATTCTAGAGAAAACAGCTTATCTCAACATTTCATTGAAGCATTTTGGATCAATGGTACTGGAGGAGCACAGCAATTCAGGCAGCATCGAGGAGCTTCAGCAAAATGCCCTGAAGCTCTTCAACCATGTCGTGAAACAAACTCGCTACTACAGCCACATCTGCTTCCTCAGTGCCTGCCTCCGTAACCAACTCATCCCACACGGACTCCGGACCACCTTTGAATCGGCAGCGTTCGGAACCGAACAGGACAAACAGTACAGACTACAGATTCAAAGACACCAGCAACAGTTCTCCCTCAAGATCCTCCGCTCCACGCTCGCAGCAATGCACCGGCACCTAACCTCTCTACAGTCTGCCCTGCCTCAGCTGAGGGCCACACTCTCTCAGAATTGCAAAGGACCCACTCTGTACTACATCCTTAGGAGAATCCATACTCTCAACAAACAGTATTTCAATTCCATCACAAACATCAAAAACAGTAAGTACAACAAACTTTTATCCACCCACCTCCATAACCAGCGCTCCTCAAACATTCCAGAAGATTCCCCTGGCCTCGGAAACGCCATTAGCCACGTGGCAGATACAGCTGACACCCCCACGCTGATTGATGATGTCACTTCCGCCCCCATCAGGGCCACTCCCACAGCCACTTCCGGCCCTCACATCATTGCCGATGCCACATGCTCAGTGACTTCCGCCACCCCTTCTGCCGTGTCTGTCACCACTTGCGCCCCCACCAGCGCCGCTCACCTGCATTCTGCTGACACGCCCCCCAACCGACCCCAATGTCACTATCCCCACCGCCAAGAACTCCGATGGGAGCACTCATGCCTCCACCCCCATTGCCCCCACCATCACACCCACTCCAGGTACTGGCTCTGACCCTACTCCCAGCTCCTTATCCACACCAGATCCCAGCTCCCAGCCCTGCCGAGTTTTCACCATTCCCCCGGACCTCCCACTCATGAGGACGAACGTTCAGTCCTCAGCAAAGGACTCACATTCATCCCGCTCCGTGGACCCATTGTCTCGAGTTTAATGCATTCATTCAACGAAACAATCTGCATGCATTCATTCATTGAATCAAATGCCAATAGTACATTCAATGAAGCAAACGTTATTCATTGATTCAACGAAACAATCTTAACATACTTAATTGATTCCAATCAACGAATTTCATATATTCATTCAGTGAATCAAACTGCCATCATTCATTCAATGAAGCAATCTACATTCATTCATTCATTGAATCAAATGACGAAAATACATTCATTGAACCAAACACTATTCATTGATTCAATGAAACAATCTTAGCATATTCATACAGTGAATCAAACTGCACATATTCAATGATTCAAGCTGCCCGTGTTAACTCAATGAGTAGTGCTTGTATCATTAATTCATTGCCTCGAGCTTAATGCTTTCATTCAATGAAAGAATCTGCACTCATTCACTCATTTAATCAAATGTCAATTTTAAGTTCAATTCATCTAACGTTATTGTTTGATTCCATGCAACGAACTTAACATATTCATTCAGTGAATCAAACCGCCATCATTCATTCAACGAAGCAATCTACATCCATTGATTCATTTAATCAAACGACAAAAGTACATTCAATAAACCAAACTCGAAAAGTACATTCAATGGAGCAATCTACATTCATTCATTCATTCATTGAATCAAACGTCCATAGGAAGTTCAATTAATCGAACGTTATTCATTGATTTAATGCAACAATATTGACATATTCATTCAGTGACTCAAACTGCATTCATTGATTCAATGACACAAACTTTGCATATTCATACACTGAATCAAACTGCACACATTCAATGATTCAAACTGCACGTGTTAATTCAATGAGCAGATCCTCTCTCGTTCATTCAATATGTCAAGCTAAACTCATTCATTCAGTGAAACAAACTGAACGTGTTAATTCAAGGAGAAGAGCTTGTATCATTAATTCATTGTCTCGAGTTTAATGCATTCATTCATTGAATCCAACGTCATGAGTATGTTCAATTAATCCAAAGTTTTTCATTGATTTAATGCAACAAATTTAACATATTCATTCAGTGAATCAAACTGCATTTATTTATTCAATGAAACAAAATGCACGAGTTAATTCAAAGAAAACAACTTATCTCAATGAAACGATCTGCATTCATTCTTTCATTGAAACTTCAATCGTACATTCAATGATTATTCATTGATTCCATGCAAAGAACTAAACACATTGATTCAGTGAATTAAACTGCCATCATTCATTGAAGTAAGTAATCAACATTCATCCATTCATTGAATCAAACGACGAAAGTACACCCAATGAATCAAACGTTATTCATTCATTCAGTGTATCCAACAGCACTGATCCATTCAATGAAACAAACTGCATGTGTTAATTCAATCCGCGCAGTTTGATTCACGGAATGAATATGATAAGTTTGTTGCATTAAATCAATGAATTACGATTGATTCATACTAATGACTTTTGATTCAATGAATAAATCAATGCAAATTGTTTCGTTGATGCAATGATACAATCATAACATAATCATTCATTGAATCAAACTATACTCATTCAATGAAACAAACAGCAGGTGTTAATTCACAGACAGGAGCTTGTATCATTAATCCATCGTCACGAGCTTAGTACATTTGTTGTACTAAAACATCTGCATTCATTCATTGATTGACTCAAACCTCCACAGTAAAGTCAATAATTCAGTGAATGTGACTTCAATTGTATATTCAATGAATCAAACGTTATTCATTTATTCAATGAAACAAACTTAATGCATTCATTCAGTGAATTAACTGAACGTGTTAATTCAAGGAGAAAAACTTCTATCATTAACTCATTGTCTCGAGTTTAATGCATTCATTCAATGAAACAACCTGCATGCATTCATTCATGGAATCTAACGCCAATGGTACATTCAATGAATCAAACGTTATTCATTGATTCAATGAAACAAACTTAACATAATCATTCAGTGAATCACACTGTGCTCATTCATTCAATGAAGCAAACTCCACGTGTTATTCTAGAGAAAACAGCTTATCTCAACATTTCATTGAAGCATTTTGGATCAATGGTACTGGAGGAGCACAGCAATTCAGGCAGCATCGAGGAGCTTCAGCAAAATGCCCTGAAGCTCTTCAACCATGTCGTGAAACAAACTCGCTACTACAGCCACATCTGCTTCCTCAGTGCCTGCCTCCGTAACCAACTCATCCCACACGGACTCCAGACCACCTTTGAAACGGCAGCGTTCGGAACCGAACAGGACAAACAGTACAGACTACAGATTCAAAGACACCAGCAACAGTTCTCCTTCAAGATCCTCCGCTCCACGCTCGCAGCAATGCACCGGCACCTAACCTCTCTACAGTCTGCCCTGCCTCAGCTGAGGGCCACACTCTCTCAGAATTGCAAAGGACCCACTCTGTACTACATCCTTAGGAGAATCCATACTCTCAACAAACAGTATTTCAATTCCATCACAAACATCAAAAACAGTAAGTACAACAAACTTTTATCCACCCACCTCCATAACCAGCGCTCCTCAAACATTCCAGAAGATTCCCCTGGCCTCGGAAACGCCATTAGCCACGTGGCAGATACAGCTGACACCCCCACGCTGATTGATGATGTCACTTCCGCCCCCATCATGGCCACTCCCACAGCCCCTTCCGGCCCTCACATCATTGCCGATGCCACATGCTCAGTGACTTCCGCCACCCCTACTGCCGTGTCTGTCACCACTTGCGCCCCCACCAGCGCCGCTCACCTGCATTCTGCTGACACGCCCCCCAACAGACCCCAATGTCACTATCCCCACCGCCAAGAACTCCGATGGGAGCACTCATGCCTCCACCCCCATTGCCCCCACCATCACACCCACTCCAGGTACTGGCTCTGACCCTACTCCCAGCTCCTTAGCCACACCAGATCCCAGCTCCCAGCCCTGCCGAGTTTTCACCATTCCCCCGGACCTCCCACTCATGAGGACGAACGTTCAGTCCTCAGCAAAGGACTCACATTCATCCCGCTCCGTGGACCCATTGTCTCGAGTTTAATGCATTCATTCAACGAAACAATCTGCATGCATTCATTCATTGAATCAAACGCCAATAGTACATTCAATGAAGCAAACGTTATTCATTGATTCAACGAAACAATCTTAACATATTTAATTGATTCCAATCAACGAATTTCATATATTCATTCAGTGAATCAAACTGCCATCATTCATTCAATGAAGCAATCTACATTCATTCATTCATTGAATCAAATGACGAAAATACATTCATTGACCCAAACACTATTCATTGATTCAATTAAACAATCTTAGCATATTCATACAGTGAATCAAACTGCACATATTCAATGATTCAAGCTGCCCGTGTTAATTCAATGAGTAGTGCTTGTATCATTAATTCATTGCCTCGAGCTTAATGCTTTCATTCAATGAAAGAATCTGCACTCATTCACTCATTTAATCAAATGTCAATTTTAAGTTCAATTCATCTAACGTTATTGTTTGATTCCATGCAACGAACTTAACATATTCATTCAGTGAATCAAACCGCCATCATTCATTCAACGAAGCAATCTACATCCATTGATTCATTTAATCAAACGACAAAAGTACATTCAATAAACCAAACTCGAAAAGTACATTCAATGGAGCAATCTACATTCATTCATTCATTCATTGAATCAAACGTCCATAGGAAGTTCAATTAATCGAACGTTATTCATTGATTTAATGCAACAATCTTGACATATTCATTCAGTGACTCAAACTGCATTCATTGATTCAATGACACAAACTTTGCATATTCATACACTGAATCAAACTGCACACATTCAATGATTCAAACTGCACGTGTTAATTCAATGAGCAGATCCTCTCTCGTTCATTCAATATGTCAAGCTAAACTCATTCATTCAGTGAAACAAACTGAACGTGTTAATTCAAGGAGAAGAGCTTGTATCATTAATTCATTGTCTCGAGTTTAATGCATTCATTCATTGAATCCAACGTCATGAGTATGTTCAATTAATCCAAAGTTTTTCATTGATTTAATGCAACAAATTTAACATATTCATTCAGTGAATCAAACTGCATTTATTTATTCAATGAAACAAAATGCACGAGTTAATTCAAAGAAAACAACTTATCTCAATGAAACGATCTGCATTCATTCTTTCATTGAAACTTCAATCGTACATTCAATGATTATTCATTGATTCCATGCAAAGAACGAAACACATTGATTCAGTGAATTAAACTGCCATCATTCATTGAAGTAAGTAATCAACATTCATCCATTCATTGAATCAAACGACGAAAGTACACCCAATGAATCAAACGTTATTCATTCATTCAGTGTATCCAACAGCACTGATCCATTCAATGAAACAAACTGCATGTGTTAATTCAATCCGCGCAGTTTGATTCACGGAATGAATATGATAAGTTTGTTGCATTAAATCAATGAATTACGATTGATTCATACTAATGACTTTTGATTCAATGAATAAATCAATGCAAATTGTTTCGTTGATGCAATGATACAATCATAACATAATCATTCATTGAATCAAACTATACTCATTCAATGAAACAAACAGCAGGTGTTAATTCACAGACAGGAGCTTGTATCATTAATCCATCGTCACGAGCTTAGTACATTTGTTGTACTAAAACATCTGCATTCATTCATTGATTGACTCAAACCTCCACAGTAAAGTCAATAATTCAGTGAATGTGACTTCAATTGTATATTCAATGAATCAAACGTTATTCATTTATTCAATGAAACAAACTTAATGCATTCATTCAGTGAATTAACTGAACGTGTTAATTCAAGGAGAAAAACTTCTATCATTAACTCATTGTCTCGAGTTTAATGCATTCATTCAATGAAACAACCTGCATGCATTCATTCATTGAATCTAACGCCAATGGTACATTCAATGAATCAAACGTTATTCATTGAGTCAATGAAACAAACTTAACATAATCATTCAGTGAATCACACTGTGCTCATTCATTCAATGAAGCAAACTCCACGTGTTATTCTAGAGAAAACAGCTTATCTCAACATTTCATTGAAGCATTTTGGATCAATGGTACTGGAGGAGCACAGCAATTCAGGCAGCATCGAGGAGCTTCAGCAAAATGCCCTGAAGCTCTTCAACCATGTCGTGAAACAAACTCGCTACTACAGCCACATCTGCTTCCTCAGTGCCTGCCTCCGTAACCAACTCATCCCACACGGACTCCGGACCACCTTTGAAACGGCAGCGTTCGGAACCGAACAGGACAAACAGTACAGACTACAGATTCAAAGACACCAGCAACAGTTCTCCTTCAAGATCCTCCGCTCCACGCTCGCAGCAATGCACCGGCACCTAACCTCTCTACAGTCTGCCCTGCCTCAGCTGAGGGCCACACTCTCTCAGAATTGCAAAGGACCCACTCTGTACTACATCCTTAGGAGAATCCATACTCTCAACAAACAGTATTTCAATTCCATCACAAACATCAAAAACAGTAAGTACAACAAACTTTTATCCACCCACCTCCATAACCAGCGCTCCTCAAACATTCCAGAAGATTCCCCTGGCCTCGGAAACGCCATTAGCCACGTGGCAGATACAGCTGACACCCCCACGCTGATTGATGATGTCACTTCCGCCCCCATCGGGGCCACTCCCACAGCCCCTTCCGGCCCTCACATCATTGCCGATGCCACATGCTCAGTGACTTCCGCCACCCCTACTGCCGTGTCTGTCACCACTTGCGCCCCCACCAGCGCTGCTCACCTGCATTCTGCTGACACGCCCCCCAACAGACCCCAATGTCACTATCCCCACCGCCAAGAACTCCGATGGGAGCACTCATGCCTCCACCCCCATTGCCCCCACCATCACACCCACTCCAGGTACTGGCTCTGACCCTACTCCCAGCTCCTTAGCCACACCAGATCCCAGCTCCCAGCCCTGCCGAGTTTTCACCATTCCCCCGGACCTCCCACTCATGAGGACGAACGTTCAGTCCTCAGCAAAGGACTCACATTCATCCCGCTCCGTGGACCCATTGTCTCGAGTTTAATGCATTCATTCAACGAAACAATCTGCATGCATTCATTCATTGAATCAAACGCCAATAGTACATTCAATGAAGCAAACGTTATTCATTGATTCAACGAAACAATCTTAACATATTTAATTGATTCCAATCAACGAATTTCATATATTCATTCAGTGAATCAAACTGCCATCATTCATTCAATGAAGCAATCTACATTCATTCATTCCATGAATCAAATGACGAAAATACATTCATTGACCCAAACACTATTCATTGATTCAATTAAACAATCTTAGCATATTCATACAGTGAATCAAACTGCACATATTCAATGATTCAAACTGCCCGTGTTAATTCAATGAGTAGTGCTTGTATCATTAATTCATTGCCTCGAGCTTAATGTTTTCATTCAATGAAAGAATCTGCACTCATTCACTCATTTAATCAAATGTCAATTTTAAGTTCAATTGATCTAACGTTATTGTTTGATTCCATGCAACGAACTTAACATATTCATTCAGTCAATCAAACCGCCATCATTCATTCAACGAAGCAATCTACATCCATTGATTCATTTAATCAAACGACAAAAGTACATTCAATAAACCAAACTCGAAAAGTACATTCAATGGAGCAATCTACATTCATTCATTCATTCATTGAATCAAACGTCCATAGGAAGTTCAATTAATCGAACGTTATTCATTGATTTAATGCAACAATATTGACATATTCATTCAGTGACTCAAACTGCATTCATTGATTCAATGACACAAACTTTGCATCATCATACACTGAATTAAACTGCACACATTCAATGATTCAAACTGCACGTGTTAATTCAATGAGCAGATCCTCTCTCGTTCATTCAATATGTCAAGCTAAACTCATTCATTCAGTGAAACAAACTGAACGTGTTAATTCAAGGAGAAGAGCTTGTATCATTAATTCATTGTCTCGAGTTTAATGCATTCATTCATTGAATCCAACGTCATTAGTATGTTCAATTAATCCAAAGGTTTTCATTGATTTAATGCAACAAATTTAACATATTCATTCAGTGAATCAAACTGCATTTATTTATTCAATGAAACAAAATGCACGAGTTAATTCAAAGAAAACAACTTATCTCAATGAAACGATCTGCATTCATTCTTTCATTGAAACTTCAATCGTACATTCAATGATTATTCATTGATTCCATGCAAAGAACTAAACACATTGATTCAGTGAATTAAACTGCCATCATTCATTGAAGTAAGTAATCAACATTCATCCATTCATTGAATCAAACGACGAAAGTACACCCAATGAATCAAACGTTATTCATTCATTCAGTGTATCCAACAGCACTGATCCATTCAATGAAACAAACTGCATGTGTTAATTCAATCCGCGCAGTTTGATTCACGGAATGAATATGATAAGTTTGTTGCATTAAATCAATGAATTACGATTGATTCATACTAATGACTTTTGATTCAATGAATAAATCAATGCAAATTGTTTCGTTGATGCAATGATACAATCATAACATTGTATCAAACCATACTCATTCAACGAAACAAACAGCAGGTGTTAATTCACAGACAGGAGCTTGTATCATTAATCCATCGTCACGAGCTTAGTACATTTGTTGAACTAAAACATCTGCATTCATTCATTGATTGACTCAAATCTCCATAGTAAATTCAATAATTCAGTGAATGTGACTTCAATTGTATATTCAATGAATCAAACGTTATTCATTTATTCAATGAAACAAACTTAATGCATTCATTCAGTGAAATAAACTGAACGTGTTAATTCAAGGAGAAAAGCTTATATCATTAACTCATAGTCTCGAGTTTAATGCATTCATTCAATGAAACAACCTGCATGCATTCATTCATTGAATCTAACGCCAATGGTACATTCAATGAATCAAACGTTATTCATTGATTCAATGAAACAAACTTAACATAATCATTCAGTGAATCACACTGTACTCATTCATTCAATGAAGCAAACTCCACGTGTTATTCTAGAGAAAACAGCTTATCTCAACATTTCATTGAAGCATTTTGGATCAATGGTACTGGAGGAGCACAGCAATTCGGGCAGCATCGAGGAGCTTCAGCAAAATGCCCTGAAGCTCTTCAACCATGTCGTGAAACAAACTCGCTACTACAGCCACATCTGCTTCCTCAGTGCCTGCCTCCGTAACCAACTCATCCCACACGGACTCCGGACCACCGTTGAACCGGCAGCGTTCGGAACCGAACAGGACAAACAGTACAGACTACAGATTCAAAGACACCAGCAACAGTTCTCCTTCAAGATCCTCCGCTCCACGCTCGCAGCAATGCACCGGCACCTAACCTCTCTACAGTCTGCCCTGCCTCAGCTGAGGGCCACACTCTCTCAGAATTGCAAAGGACCCACTCTGTACTACATCCTTAGGAGAATCCATACTCTCAACAAACAGTATTTCAATTCCATCACAAACATCAAAAACAGTAAGAACAACAAACTTTTATCCACCCACCTCCATAACCAGCGCTCCTCAAACATTCCAGAAGATTCCCCTGGCCTCGGAAACGCCATTAGCCACGTGGCAGATACAGCTGACACCCCCACGCTGATAGATGATGTCACTTCCGCCCCCATCGGGGCCACTCCCACAGCCCCTTCCGGCTCTCACATCATTGCCAATGCCACATGCTCAGTGACTTCCACCACACCTTCTGCCGTGTCTGTCACCACTTGCGCCCCCACCAGCGCCGCTCACCTGCATTCTGCTGACACGCCCCCCAACAGACCCCAATGTCACTATCCCCACCGCCAAGAACTCCGATGGGAGCACTCATGCCTCCACCCCCATTGCCCCCACCATCACACCCACTCCAGGTACTGGCTCTGACCCTACTCCCAGCTCCTTAGCCACACCAGATCCCAGCTCCCAGCCCTGCCGAGTTTTCACCATTCCCCCGGACCTCCCACTCATGAGGACGAACGTTCAGTCCTCAGCAAAGGACTCACATTCATCCCGCTCCGTGGACCCATTGTCTCGAGTTTAATGCATTCATTCAACGAAACAATCTGCATGCATTCATTCATTGAATCAAACGCCAATAGTACATTCAATGAAGCAAACGTTATTCATTGATTCAACGAAACAATCTTAACATATTTAATTGATTCCAATCAACGAATTTCATATATTCATTCAGTGAATCAAACTGCCATCATTCATTCAATGAAGCAATCTACATTCATTCATTCATTGAATCAAATGACGAAAATACATTCATTGACCCAAACACTATTCATTGATTCAATTAAACAATCTTAGCATATTCATACAGTGAATCAAACTGCACATATTCAATGATTCAAGCTGCCCGTGTTAATTCAATGAGTAGTGCTTGTATCATTAATTCATTGCCTCGAGCTTAATGCTTTCATTCAATGAAAGAATCTGCACTCATTCACTCATTTAATCAAATGTCAATTTTAAGTTCAATTCATCTAACGTTATTGTTTGATTCCATGCAACGAACTTAACATATTCATTCAGTGAATCAAACCGCCATCATTCATTCAACGAAGCAATCTACATCCATTGATTCATTTAATCAAACGACAAAAGTACATTCAATAAACCAAACTCGAAAAGTACATTCAATGGAGCAATCTACATTCATTCATTCATTCATTGAATCAAACGTCCATAGGAAGTTCAATTAATCGAACGTTATTCATTGATTTAATGCAACAATCTTGACATATTCATTCAGTGACTCAAACTGCATTCATTGATTCAATGACACAAACTTTGCATATTCATACACTGAATCAAACTGCACACATTCAATGATTCAAACTGCACGTGTTAATTCAATGAGCAGATCCTCTCTCGTTCATTCAATATGTCAAGCTAAACTCATTCATTCAGTGAAACAAACTGAATGTGTTAATTCAAGGAGAAGAGCTTGTATCATTAATTCATTGTCTCGAGTTTAATGCATTCATTCATTGAATCCAACGTCATTAGTATGTTCAATTAATCCAAAGTTTTTCATTGATTTAATGCAACAAATTTAACATATTCATTCAGTGAATCAAACTGCATTTATTTATTCAATGAAACAAAATGCACGAGTTAATTCAAAGAAAACAACTTATCTCAATGAAACGATCTGCATTCATTCTTTCATTGAAACTTCAATCGTACATTCAATGATTATTCATTGATTCCATGCAAAGAACGAAACACATTGATTCAGTGAATTAAACTGCCATCATTCATTGAAGTAAGTAATCAACATTCATCCATTCATTGAATCAAACGACGAAAGTACACCCAATGAATCAAACGTTATTCATTCATTCAGTGTATCCAACAGCACTGATCCATTCAATGAAACAAACTGCATGTGTTAATTCAATCCGCGCAGTTTGATTCACGGAATGAATATGATAAGTTTGTTGCATTAAATCAATGAATTACGATTGATTCATACTAATGACTTTTGATTCAATGAATAAATCAATGCAAATTGTTTCGTTGATGCAATGATACAATCATAACATAATCATTCATTGAATCAAACTATACTCATTCAATGAAACAAACAGCAGGTGTTAATTCACAGACAGGAGCTTGTATCATTAATCCATCGTCACGAGCTTAGTACATTTGTTGTACTAAAACATCTGCATTCATTCATTGATTGACTCAAACCTCCACAGTAAAGTCAATAATTCAGTGAATGTGACTTCAATTGTATATTCAATGAATCAAACGTTATTCATTTATTCAATGAAACAAACTTAATGCATTCATTCAGTGAATTAACTGAACGTGTTAATTCAAGGAGAAAAACTTCTATCATTAACTCATTGTCTCGAGTTTAATGCATTCATTCAATGAAACAACCTGCATGCATTCATTCATTGAATCTAACGCCAATGGTACATTCAATGAATCAAACGTTATTCATTGAGTCAATGAAACAAACTTAACATAATCATTCAGTGAATCACACTGTGCTCATTCATTCAATGAAGCAAACTCCACGTGTTATTCTAGAGAAAACAGCTTATCTCAACATTTCATTGAAGCATTTTGGATCAATGGTACTGGAGGAGCACAGCAATTCAGGCAGCATCGAGGAGCTTCAGCAAAATGCCCTGAAGCTCTTCAACCATGTCGTGAAACAAACTCGCTACTACAGCCACATCTGCTTCCTCAGTGCCTGCCTCCGTAACCAACTCATCCCACACGGACTCCGGACCACCTTTGAAACGGCAGCGTTCGGAACCGAACAGGACAAACAGTACAGACTACAGATTCAAAGACACCAGCAACAGTTCTCCTTCAAGATCCTCCGCTCCACGCTCGCAGCAATGCACCGGCACCTAACCTCTCTACAGTCTGCCCTGCCTCAGCTGAGGGCCACACTCTCTCAGAATTGCAAAGGACCCACTCTGTACTACATCCTTAGGAGAATCCATACTCTCAACAAACAGTATTTCAATTCCATCACAAACATCAAAAACAGTAAGTACAACAAACTTTTATCCACCCACCTCCATAACCAGCGCTCCTCAAACATTCCAGAAGATTCCCCTGGCCTCGGAAACGCCATTAGCCACGTGGCAGATACAGCTGACACCCCCACGCTGATTGATGATGTCACTTCCGCCCCCATCGGGGCCACTCCCACAGCCCCTTCCGGCCCTCACATCATTGCCAATGCCACATGCTCAGTGACTTCCGCCACCCCTACTGCCGTGTCTGTCACCACTTGCGCCCCCACCAGCGCTGCTCACCTGCATTCTGCTGACACGCCCCCCAACAGACCCCAATGTCACTATCCCCACCGCCAAGAACTCCGATGGGAGCACTCATGCCTCCACCCCCATTGCCCCCACCATCACACCCACTCCAGGTACTGGCTCTGACCCTACTCCCAGCTCCTTAGCCACACCAGATCCCAGCTCCCAGCCCTGCCGAGTTTTCACCATTCCCCCGGACCTCCCACTCATGAGGACGAACGTTCAGTCCTCAGCAAAGGACTCACATTCATCCCGCTCCGTGGACCCATTGTCTCGAGTTTAATGCATTCATTCAACGAAACAATCTGCATGCATTCATTCATTGAATCAAACGCCAATAGTACATTCAATGAAGCAAACGTTATTCATTGATTCAACGAAACAATCTTAACATATTTAATTGATTCCAATCAACGAATTTCATATATTCATTCAGTGAATCAAACTGCCATCATTCATTCAATGAAGCAATCTACATTCATTTATTCCATGAATCAAATGACGAAAATACATTCATTGACCCAAACACTATTCATTGATTCAATGAAACAATCTTAGCATATTCATACAGTGAATCAAACTGCACATATTCAATGATTCAAGCTGCCCGTGTTAATTCAATGAGTAGTGCTTGTCTCATTAATTCATTGCCTCGAGCTTAATGTTTTCATTCAATGAAAGAATCTGCACTCATTCACTCATTTAATCAAATGTCAATTTTAAGTTCAATTGATCTAACGTTATTGTTTGATTCCATGCAACGAACTTAACATATTCATTCAGTCAATCAAACCGCCATCATTCATTCAACGAAGCAATCTACATCCATTGATTCATTTAATCAAACGACAAAAGTACATTCAATAAACCAAACTCGAAAAGTACATTCAATGGAGCAATCTACATTCATTCATTCATTCATTGAATCAAACGTCCATAGGAAGTTCAATTAATCGAACGTTATTCATTGATTTAATGCAACAATCTTGACATATTCATTCAGTGACTCAAACTGCATTCATTGATTCAATGACACAAACTTTGCATCATCATACACTGAATTAAACTGCACACATTCAATGATTCAAACTGCACGTGTTAATTCAATGAGCAGATCCTCTCTCGTTCATTCAATATGTCAAGCTAAACTCATTCATTCAGTGAAACAAACTGAACGTGTTAATTCAAGGAGAAGAGCTTGTATCATTAATTCATTGTCTCGAGTTTAATGCTTTCATTCATTGAATCCAACGTCATTAGTATGTTCAATTAATCCAAAGGTTTTCATTGATTTAATGCAACAAATTTAACATATTCATTCAGTGAATCAAACTGCATTTATTTATTCAATGAAACAAAATGCACGAGTTAATTCAAAGAAAACAACTTATCTCAATGAAACGATCTGCATTCATTCTTTCATTGAAACTTCAATCGTACATTCAATGATTATTCATTGATTCCATGCAAAGAACTAAACACATTGATTCAGTGAATTAAACTGCCATCATTCATTGAAGTAAGTAATCAACATTCATCCATTCATTGAATCAAACGACGAAAGTACACCCAATGAATCAAACGTTATTCATTCATTCAGTGTGTCCAACAGCACTGATCCATTCAATGAAACAAACTGCATGTGTTAATTCAATCCGCGCAGTTTGATTCACGGAATGAATATGATAAGTTTGTTGCATTAAATCAATGAATTACGATTGATTCATACTAATGACTTTTGATTCAATGAATAAATCAATGCAAATTGTTTCGTTGATGCAATGATACAATCATAACATAATCATTCATTGAATCAAACTATACTCATTCAATGAAACAAGCAGCAGGTGTTAATTCACAGACAGGAGCTTGTATCATTAATCCATCGTCACGAGCTTAGTACATTTGTTGAACTAAAACATCTGCATTCATTCATTGATTGACTCAAATCTCCATAGTAAATTCAATAATTCAGTGAATGTGACTTCAATTGTATATTCAATGAATCAAACGTTATTCATTTATTCAATGAAACAAACTTAATGCATTCATTCAGTGAAATAAACTGAACGTGTTAATTCAAGGAGAAAAGCTTATATCATTAACTCATAGTCTCGAGTTTAATGCATTCTTTCAATGAAACAACCTGCATGCATTCATTCATTGAATCTAACGCCAATGGTGCATTCAATGAATCAAACGTTATTCATTGATTCAATGAAACAAACTTACCATAATCATTCAGTGAATCACACTGTACTCATTCATTCAATGAAGCAAACTCCACGTGTTATTCTAGAGAAAACAGCTTATCTCAACATTTCATTGAAGCATTTTGGATCAATGGTACTGGAGGAGCACAGCAATTCAGGCAGCATCGAGGAGCTTCAGCAAAATGCCCTGAAGCTCTTCAACCATGTCGTGAAACAAACTCGCTACTACAGCCACATCTGCTTCCTCAGTGCCTGCCTCTGTAACCAACTCATCCCACACGGACTCCGGACCACCTTTGAACCGGCAGCGTTCGAAACCGAACAGGACAAACAGTACAGACTACAGATTCAAAGACACCAGCAACAGTTCTCCCTCAAGATCCTCCGCTCCACGCTCGCAGCAATGCACCGGCACCTAACCTCTCTACAGTCTGCCCTGCCTCAGCTGAGGGCCACACTCTCTCAGAATTGCAAAGGACCCACTCTGTACTACATCCTTAGGAGAATCCATACTCTCAACAAACAGTATTTCAATTCCATCACAAACATCAAAAACAGTAAGTACAACAAACTTTTATCCACCCACCTCCATAACCAGCGCTCCTCAAACATTCCAGAAGATTCCCCTGGCCTCGGAAACGCCATTAGCCACGTGGCAGATACAGCTGACACCCCCACGCTGATTGATGATGTCACTTCCGCCCCCATCAGGGCCACTCCCACAGCCCCTTCCGGCCCTCACATCATTGCCGATGCCACATGCTCAGTGACTTCCGCCACCCCTTCTGCCGTGTCTGTCACCACTTGCGCCCCCACCAGCGCCGCTCACCTGCATTCTGCTGACACGCCCCCCAACCGACCCCAATGTCACTATCCCCACCGCCAAGAACTCCGATGGGAGCACTCATGCCTCCACTCCCATTGCCCCCACCATCACACCCACTCCAGGTACTGGCTCTGACCCTACTCCCAGCTCCTTAGCCACACCAGATCCCAGCTCCCAGCCCTGCCGAGTTTTCACCATTCCCCCGGACCTCCCACTCATGAGGACGAACGTTCAGTCCTCAGCAAAGGACTCACATTCATCCCGCTCCGTGGACCCATTGTCTCGAGTTTAATGCATTCATTCAACGAAACAATCTGCATGCATTCATTCATTGAATCAAACGCCAATAGTACATTCAATGAAGCAAACGTTATTCATTGATTCAACGAAACAATCTTAACATATTTAATTGATTCCAATCAACGAATTTCATATATTCATTCAGTGAATCAAACTGCCATCATTCATTCAATGAAGCAATCTACATTCATTCATTCATTGAATCAAATGACGAAAATACATTCATTGACCCAAACACTATTCATTGATTCAATGAAACAATCTTAGCATATTCATACAGTGAATCAAACTGCACATATTCAATGATTCAAGCTGCCCGTGTTAATTCAATGAGTAGTGCTTGTATCATTAATTCATTGCCTCGAGCTTAATGCTTTCATTCAATGAAAGAATCTGCACTCATTCACTCATTTAATCAAATGTCAATTTTAAGTTCAATTCATCTAACGTTATTGTTTGATTCCATGCAACGAACTTAACATATTCATTCAGTCAATCAAACCGCCATCATTCATTCAACGAAGCAATCTACATCCATTGATTCATTTAATCAAACGACAAAAGTACATTCAATAAACCAAACTCGAAAAGTACATTCAATGGAGCAATCTACATTCATTCATTCATTCATTGAATCAAACGTCCATAGGAAGTTCAATTAATCGAACGTTATTCATTGATTTAATGCAACAATCTTGACATATTCATTCAGTGACTCAAACTGCATTCATTGATTCAATGACACAAACTTTGCATATTCATACACTGAATCAAACTGCACACATTCAATGATTCAAACTGCACGTGTTAATTCAATGAGCAGATCCTCTCTCGTTCATTCAATATGTCAAGCTAAACTCATTCATTCAGTGAAACAAACTGAACGTGTTAATTCAAGGAGAAGAGCTTGTATCATTAATTCATTGTCTCGAGTTTAATGCATTCATTCATTGAATCCAACGTCATTAGTATGTTCAATTAATCCAAAGTTTTTCATTGATTTAATGCAACAAATTTAACATATTCATTCAGTGAATCAAACTGCATTTATTTATTCAATGAAACAAAATGCACGAGTTAATTCAAAGAAAACAACTTATCTCAGTGAAACGATCTGCATTCATTCTTTCATTGAAACTTCAATCGTACATTCAATGATTATTCATTGATTCCATGCAAAGAACTAAACACATTGATTCAGTGAATTAAACTGCCATCATTCATTGAAGTAAGTAATCAACATTCATCCATTCATTGAATCAAACGACGAAAGTACACCCAATGAATCAAACGTTATTCATTCATTCAGTGTATCCAACAGCACTGATCCATTCAATGAAACAAACTGCATGTGTTAATTCAATCCGCGCAGTTTGATTCACGGAATGAATATGATAAGTTTGTTGCATTAAATCAATGAATAACGATTGATTCATACTAATGACTTTTGATTCAATGAATAAATCAATGCAAATTGTTTCGTTGATGCAATGATACAATCATAACATAATCATTCATTGAATCAAACTATACTCATTCAATGAAACAAGCAGCAGGTGTTAATTCACAGACAGGAGCTTGTATTATTAATCCATCGTCACGAGCTTAGTACATTTGTTGAACTAAAACATCTGCATTCATTGATTGATTGACTCAAATCTCCATAGTAAATTCAATAATTCAGTGAATGTGACTTCAATTGTATGTTCAATGAATCAAACGTTATTCATTTATTCAATGAAACAAACTTAATGCATTCATTCAGTGAAATAAACTGAACGTGTTAATTCAAGGAGAAAAGCTTATATCATTAACTCATAGTCTCGAGTTTAATGCATTCTTTCAATGAAACAACCTGCATGCATTCATTCATTGAATCTAACGCCAATGGTGCATTCAATGAATCAAACGTTATTCATTGATTCAATGAAACAAACTTACCATAATCATTCAGTGAATCACACTGTACTCATTCATTCAATGAAGCAAACTCCACGTGTTATTCTAGAGAAAACAGCTTATCTCAACATTTCATTGAAGCATTTTGGATCAATGGTACTGGAGGAGCACAGCAATTCAGGCAGCATCGAGGAGCTTCAGCAAAATGCCCTGAAGCTCTTCAACCATGTCGTGAAACAAACTCGCTACTACAGCCACATCTGCTTCCTCAGTGCCTGCCTCCTTAACCAACTCAACCCACACGGACTCCGGACCACCTTTGAACCGGCAGCGTTCGGAACCGAACAGGACAAACAGTACAGACTACAGATTCAAAGACACCAGCAACAGTTCTCCCTCAAGATCCTCCGCTCCACGCTCGCAGCAATGCACCGGCACCTAACCTCTCTACAGTCTGCCCTGCCTCAGCTGAGGGCCACACTCTCTCAGAATTGCAAAGGACCCACTCTGTACTACATCCTTAGGAGAATCCATACTCTCAACAAACAGTATTTCAATTCCATCACAAACATCAAAAACAGTAAGTACAACAAACTTTTATCCACCCACCTCCATAACCAGCGCTCCTCAAACATTCCAGAAGATTCCCCTGGCCTCGGAAACGCCATTAGCCACGTGGCAGATACAGCTGACACCCCCACGCTGATTGATGATGTCACTTCCGCCCCCATCAGGGCCACTCCCACAGCCCCTTCCGGCCCTCACATCATTGCCGATGCCACATGCTCAGTGACTTCCGCCACCCCTTCTGCCGTGTCTGTCACCACTTGCGCCCCCACCAGCGCCGCTCACCTGCATTCTGCTGACACGCCCCCCAACCGACCCCAATGTCACTATCGCCACCGCCAAGAACTCCGATGGGAGCACTCATGCCTCCACCCCCATTGCCCCCACCATCACACCCACTCCAGGTACTGGCTCTGACCCTACTCCCAGCTCCTTAGCCACACCAGATCCCAGCTCCCAGCCCTGCCGAGTTTTCACCATTCCCCCGGACCTCCCACTCATGAGGACGAACGTTCAGTCCTCAGCAAAGGACTCACATTCATCCCGCTCCGTGGACCCATTGTCTCGAGTTTAATGCATTCATTCAACGAAACAATCTGCATGCATTCATTCATTGAATCAAACGCCAATAGTACATTCAATGAAGCAAACGTTATTCATTGATTCAACGAAACAATCTTAACATATTTAATTGATTCCAATCAACGAATTTCATATATTCATTCAGTGAATCAAACTGCCATCATTCATTCAATGAAGCAATCTACATTCATTCATTCATTGAATCAAATGACGAAAATACATTCATTGACCCAAACACTATTCATTGATTCAATTAAACAATCTTAGCATATTCATACAGTGAATCAAACTGCACATATTCAATGATTCAAGCTGCCCGTGTTAATTCAATGAGTAGTGCTTGTATCATTAATTCATTGCCTCGAGCTTAATGCTTTCATTCAATGAAAGAATCTGCACTCATTCACTCATTTAATCAAATGTCAATTTTAAGTTCAATTCATCTAACGTTATTGTTTGATTCCATGCAACGAACTTAACATATTCATTCAGTGAATCAAACCGCCATCATTCATTCAACGAAGCAATCTACATCCATTGATTCATTTAATCAAACGACAAAAGTACATTCAATAAACCAAACTCGAAAAGTACATTCAATGGAGCAATCTACATTCATTCATTCATTCATTGAATCAAACGTCCATAGGAAGTTCAATTAATCGAACGTTATTCATTGATTTAATGCAACAATCTTGACATATTCATTCAGTGACTCAAACTGCATTCATTGATTCAATGACACAAACTTTGCATATTCATACACTGAATCAAACTGCACACATTCAATGATTCAAACTGCACGTGTTAATTCAATGAGCAGATCCTCTCTCGTTCATTCAATATGTCAAGCTAAACTCATTCATTCAGTGAAACAAACTGAATGTGTTAATTCAAGGAGAAGAGCTTGTATCATTAATTCATTGTCTCGAGTTTAATGCATTCATTCATTGAATCCAACGTCATTAGTATGTTCAATTAATCCAAAGTTTTTCATTGATTTAATGCAACAAATTTAACATATTCATTCAGTGAATCAAACTGCATTTATTTATTCAATGAAACAAAATGCACGAGTTAATTCAAAGAAAACAACTTATCTCAATGAAACGATCTGCATTCATTCTTTCATTGAAACTTCAATCGTACATTCAATGATTATTCATTGATTCCATGCAAAGAACGAAACACATTGATTCAGTGAATTAAACTGCCATCATTCATTGAAGTAAGTAATCAACATTCATCCATTCATTGAATCAAACGACGAAAGTACACCCAATGAATCAAACGTTATTCATTCATTCAGTGTATCCAACAGCACTGATCCATTCAATGAAACAAACTGCATGTGTTAATTCAATCCGCGCAGTTTGATTCACGGAATGAATATGATACGTTTGTTGCATTAAATCAATGAATTACGATTGATTCATACTAATGACTTTTGATTCAATGAATAAATCAATGCAAATTGTTTCGTTGATGCAATGATACAATCATAACATAATCATTCATTGAATCAAACTATACTCATTCAATGAAACAAACAGCAGGTGTTAATTCACAGACAGGAGCTTGTATCATTAATCCATCGTCACGAGCTTAGTACATTTGTTGTACTAAAACATCTGCATTCATTCATTGATTGACTCAAACCTCCACAGTAAAGTCAATAATTCAGTGAATGTGACTTCAATTGTATATTCAATGAATCAAACGTTATTCATTTATTCAATGAAACAAACTTAATGCATTCATTCAGTGAATTAACTGAACGTGTTAATTCAAGGAGAAAAACTTCTATCATTAACTCATTGTCTCGAGTTTAATGCATTCATTCAATGAAACAACCTGCATGCATTCATTCATTGAATCTAACGCCAATGGTACATTCAATGAATCAAACGTTATTCATTGAGTCAATGAAACAAACTTAACATAATCATTCAGTGAATCACACTGTGCTCATTCATTCAATGAAGCAAACTCCACGTGTTATTCTAGAGAAAACAGCTTATCTCAACATTTCATTGAAGCATTTTGGATCAATGGTACTGGAGGAGCACAGCAATTCAGGCAGCATCGAGGAGCTTCAGCAAAATGCCCTGAAGCTCTTCAACCATGTCGTGAAACAAACTCGCTACTACAGCCACATCTGCTTCCTCAGTGCCTGCCTCCGTAACCAACTCATCCCACACGGACTCCGGACCACCTTTGAAACGGCAGCGTTCGGAACCGAACAGGACAAACAGTACAGACTACAGATTCAAAGACACCAGCAACAGTTCTCCTTCAAGATCCTCCGCTCCACGCTCGCAGCAATGCACCGGCACCTAACCTCTCTACAGTCTGCCCTGCCTCAGCTGAGGGCCACACTCTCTCAGAATTGCAAAGGACCCACTCTGTACTACATCCTTAGGAGAATCCATACTCTCAACAAACAGTATTTCAATTCCATCACAAACATCAAAAACAGTAAGTACAACAAACTTTTATCCACCCACCTCCATAACCAGCGCTCCTCAAACATTCCAGAAGATTCCCCTGGCCTCGGAAACGCCATTAGCCACGTGGCAGATACAGCTGACACCCCCACGCTGATTGATGATGTCACTTCCGCCCCCATCGGGGCCACTCCCACAGCCCCTTCCGGCCCTCACATCATTGCCGATGCCACATGCTCAGTGACTTCCGCCACCCCTACTGCCGTGTCTGTCACCACTTGCGCCCCCACCAGCGCTGCTCACCTGCATTCTGCTGACACGCCCCCCAACAGACCCCAATGTCACTATCCCCACCGCCAAGAACTCCGATGGGAGCACTCATGCCTCCACCCCCATTGCCCCCACCATCACACCCACTCCAGGTACTGGCTCTGACCCTACTCCCAGCTCCTTAGCCACACCAGATCCCAGCTCCCAGCCCTGCCGAGTTTTCACCATTCCCCCGGACCTCCCACTCATGAGGACGAACGTTCAGTCCTCAGCAAAGGACTCACATTCATCCCGCTCCGTGGACCCATTGTCTCGAGTTTAATGCATTCATTCAACGAAACAATCTGCATGCATTCATTCATTGAATCAAACGCCAATAGTACATTCAATGAAGCAAACGTTATTCATTGATTCAACGAAACAATCTTAACATATTTAATTGATTCCAATCAACGAATTTCATATATTCATTCAGTGAATCAAACTGCCATCATTCATTCAATGAAGCAATCTACATTCATTCATTCCATGAATCAAATGACGAAAATACATTCATTGACCCAAACACTATTCATTGATTCAATTAAACAATCTTAGCATATTCATACAGTGAATCAAACTGCACATATTCAATGATTCAAACTGCCCGTGTTAATTCAATGAGTAGTGCTTGTATCATTAATTCATTGCCTCGAGCTTAATGTTTTCATTCAATGAAAGAATCTGCACTCATTCACTCATTTAATCAAATGTCAATTTTAAGTTCAATTGATCTAACGTTATTGTTTGATTCCATGCAACGAACTTAACATATTCATTCAGTCAATCAAACCGCCATCATTCATTCAACGAAGCAATCTACATCCATTGATTCATTTAATCAAACGACAAAAGTACATTCAATAAACCAAACTCGAAAAGTACATTCAATGGAGCAATCTACATTCATTCATTCATTCATTGAATCAAACGTCCATAGGAAGTTCAATTAATCGAACGTTATTCATTGATTTAATGCAACAATCTTGACATATTCATTCAGTGACTCAAACTGCATTCATTGATTCAATGACACAAACTTTGCATCATCATACACTGAATTAAACTGCACACATTCAATGATTCAAACTGCACGTGTTAATTCAATGAGCAGATCCTCTCTCGTTCATTCAATATGTCAAGCTAAACTCATTCATTCAGTGAAACAAACTGAACGTGTTAATTCAAGGAGAAGAGCTTGTATCATTAATTCATTGTCTCGAGTTTAATGCATTCATTCATTGAATCCAACGTCATTAGTATGTTCAATTAATCCAAAGGTTTTCATTGATTTAATGCAACAAATTTAACATATTCATTCAGTGAATCAAACTGCATTTATTTATTCAATGAAACAAAATGCACGAGTTAATTCAAAGAAAACAACTTATCTCAATGAAACGATCTGCATTCATTCTTTCATTGAAACTTCAATCGTACATTCAATGATTATTCATTGATTCCATGCAAAGAACTAAACACATTGATTCAGTGAATTAAACTGCCATCATTCATTGAAGTAAGTAATCAACATTCATCCATTCATTGAATCAAACGACGAAAGTACACCCAATGAATCAAACGTTATTCATTCATTCAGTGTATCCAACAGCACTGATCCATTCAATGAAACAAACTGCATGTGTTAATTCAATCCGCGCAGTTTGATTCACGGAATGAATATGATAAGTTTGTTGCATTAAATCAATGAATTACGATTGATTCATACTAATGACTTTTGATTCAATGAATAAATCAATGCAAATTGTTTCGTTGATGCAATGATACAATCATAACATTGTATCAAACCATACTCATTCAACGAAACAAACAGCAGGTGTTAATTCACAGACAGGAGCTTGTATCATTAATCCATCGTCACGAGCTTAGTACATTTGTTGAACTAAAACATCTGCATTCATTCATTGATTGACTCAAATCTCCATAGTAAATTCAATAATTCAGTGAATGTGACTTCAATTGTATATTCAATGAATCAAACGTTATTCATTTATTCAATGAAACAAACTTAATGCATTCATTCAGTGAAATAAACTGAACGTGTTAATTCAAGGAGAAAAGCTTATATCATTAACTCATAGTCTCGAGTTTAATGCATTCATTCAATGAAACAACCTGCATGCATTCATTCATTGAATCTAACGCCAATGGTACATTCAATGAATCAAACGTTATTCATTGATTCAATGAAACAAACTTAACATAATCATTCAGTGAATCACACTGTACTCATTCATTCAATGAAGCAAACTCCACGTGTTATTCTAGAGAAAACAGCTTATCTCAACATTTCATTGAAGCATTTTGGATCAATGGTACTGGAGGAGCACAGCAATTCGGGCAGCATCGAGGAGCTTCAGCAAAATGCCCTGAAGCTCTTCAACCATGTCGTGAAACAAACTCGCTACTACAGCCACATCTGCTTCCTCAGTGCCTGCCTCCGTAACCAACTCATCCCACACGGACTCCGGACCACCGTTGAACCGGCAGCGTTCGGAACCGAACAGGACAAACAGTACAGACTACAGATTCAAAGACACCAGCAACAGTTCTCCTTCAAGATCCTCCGCTCCACGCTCGCAGCAATGCACCGGCACCTAACCTCTCTACAGTCTGCCCTGCCTCAGCTGAGGGCCACACTCTCTCAGAATTGCAAAGGACCCACTCTGTACTACATCCTTAGGAGAATCCATACTCTCAACAAACAGTATTTCAATTCCATCACAAACATCAAAAACAGTAAGTACAACAAACTTTTATCCACCCACCTCCATAACCAGCGCTCCTCAAACATTCCAGAAGATTCCCCTGGCCTCGGAAACGCCATTAGCCACGTGGCAGATACAGCTGACACCCCCACGCTGATAGATGATGTCACTTCCGCCCCCATCGGGGCCACTCCCACAGCCCCTTCCGGCTCTCACATCATTGCCAATGCCACATGCTCAGTGACTTCCACCACACCTTCTGCCGTGTCTGTCACCACTTGCGCCCCCACCAGCGCCGCTCACCTGCATTCTGCTGACACGCCCCCCAACAGACCCCAATGTCACTATCCCCACCGCCAAGAACTCCGATGGGAGCACTCATGCCTCCACCCCCATTGCCCCCACCATCACACCCACTCCAGGTACTGGCTCTGACCCTACTCCCAGCTCCTTAGCCACACCAGATCCCAGCTCCCAGCCCTGCCGAGTTTTCACCATTCCCCCGGACCTCCCACTCATGAGGACGAACGTTCAGTCCTCAGCAAAGGACTCACATTCATCCCGCTCCGTGGACCCATTGTCTCGAGTTTAATGCATTCATTCAACGAAACAATCTGCATGCATTCATTCATTGAATCAAACGCCAATAGTACATTCAATGAAGCAAACGTTATTCATTGATTCAACGAAACAATCTTAACATATTTAATTGATTCCAATCAACGAATTTCATATATTCATTCAGTGAATCAAACTGCCATCATTCATTCAATGAAGCAATCTACATTCATTCATTCATTGAATCAAATGACGAAAATACATTCATTGACCCAAACACTATTCATTGATTCAATTAAACAATCTTAGCATATTCATACAGTGAATCAAACTGCACATATTCAATGATTCAAGCTGCCCGTGTTAATTCAATGAGTAGTGCTTGTATCATTAATTCATTGCCTCGAGCTTAATGCTTTCATTCAATGAAAGAATCTGCACTCATTCACTCATTTAATCAAATGTCAATTTTAAGTTCAATTCATCTAACGTTATTGTTTGATTCCATGCAACGAACTTAACATATTCATTCAGTGAATCAAACCGCCATCATTCATTCAACGAAGCAATCTACATCCATTGATTCATTTAATCAAACGACAAAAGTACATTCAATAAACCAAACTCGAAAAGTACATTCAATGGAGCAATCTACATTCATTCATTCATTCATTGAATCAAACGTCCATAGGAAGTTCAATTAATCGAACGTTATTCATTGATTTAATGCAACAATCTTGACATATTCATTCAGTGACTCAAACTGCATTCATTGATTCAATGACACAAACTTTGCATATTCATACACTGAATCAAACTGCACACATTCAATGATTCAAACTGCACGTGTTAATTCAATGAGCAGATCCTCTCTCGTTCATTCAATATGTCAAGCTAAACTCATTCATTCAGTGAAACAAACTGAATGTGTTAATTCAAGGAGAAGAGCTTGTATCATTAATTCATTGTCTCGAGTTTAATGCATTCATTCATTGAATCCAACGTCATTAGTATGTTCAATTAATCCAAAGTTTTTCATTGATTTAATGCAACAAATTTAACATATTCATTCAGTGAATCAAACTGCATTTATTTATTCAATGAAACAAAATGCACGAGTTAATTCAAAGAAAACAACTTATCTCAATGAAACGATCTGCATTCATTCTTTCATTGAAACTTCAATCGTACATTCAATGATTATTCATTGATTCCATGCAAAGAACGAAACACATTGATTCAGTGAATTAAACTGCCATCATTCATTGAAGTAAGTAATCAACATTCATCCATTCATTGAATCAAACGACGAAAGTACACCCAATGAATCAAACGTTATTCATTCATTCAGTGTATCCAACAGCACTGATCCATTCAATGAAACAAACTGCATGTGTTAATTCAATCCGCGCAGTTTGATTCACGGAATGAATATGATAAGTTTGTTGCATTAAATCAATGAATTACGATTGATTCATACTAATGACTTTTGATTCAATGAATAAATCAATGCAAATTGTTTCGTTGATGCAATGATACAATCATAACATAATCATTCATTGAATCAAACTATACTCATTCAATGAAACAAACAGCAGGTGTTAATTCACAGACAGGAGCTTGTATCATTAATCCATCGTCACGAGCTTAGTACATTTGTTGTACTAAAACATCTGCATTCATTCATTGATTGACTCAAACCTCCACAGTAAAGTCAATAATTCAGTGAATGTGACTTCAATTGTATATTCAATGAATCAAACGTTATTCATTTATTCAATGAAACAAACTTAATGCATTCATTCAGTGAATTAACTGAACGTGTTAATTCAAGGAGAAAAACTTCTATCATTAACTCATTGTCTCGAGTTTAATGCATTCATTCAATGAAACAACCTGCATGCATTCATTCATTGAATCTAACGCCAATGGTACATTCAATGAATCAAACGTTATTCATTGAGTCAATGAAACAAACTTAACATAATCATTCAGTGAATCACACTGTGCTCATTCATTCAATGAAGCAAACTCCACGTGTTATTCTAGAGAAAACAGCTTATCTCAACATTTCATTGAAGCATTTTGGATCAATGGTACTGGAGGAGCACAGCAATTCAGGCAGCATCGAGGAGCTTCAGCAAAATGCCCTGAAGCTCTTCAACCATGTCGTGAAACAAACTCGCTACTACAGCCACATCTGCTTCCTCAGTGCCTGCCTCCGTGACCAACTCATCCCACACGGACTCCGGACCACCTTTGAAACGGCAGCGTTCGGAACCGAACAGGACAAACAGTACAGACTACAGATTCAAAGACACCAGCAACAGTTCTCCTTCAAGATCCTCCGCTCCACGCTCGCAGCAATGCACCGGCACCTAACCTCTCTACAGTCTGCCCTGCCTCAGCTGAGGGCCACACTCTCTCAGAATTGCAAAGGACCCACTCTGTACTACATCCTTAGGAGAATCCATACTCTCAACAAACAGTATTTCAATTCCATCACAAACATCAAAAACAGTAAGTACAACAAACTTTTATCCACCCACCTCCATAACCAGCGCTCCTCAAACATTCCAGAAGATTCCCCTGGCCTCGGAAACGCCATTAGCCACGTGGCAGATACAGCTGACACCCCCACGCTGATTGATGATGTCACTTCCGCCCCCATCGGGGCCACTCCCACAGCCCCTTCCGGCCCTCACATCATTGCCGATGCCACATGCTCAGTGACTTCCGCCACCCCTACTGCCGTGTCTGTCACCACTTGCGCCCCCACCAGCGCTGCTCACCTGCATTCTGCTGACACGCCCCCCAACAGACCCCAATGTCACTATCCCCACCGCCAAGAACTCCGATGGGAGCACTCATGCCTCCACCCCCATTGCCCCCACCATCACACCCACTCCAGGTACTGGCTCTGACCCTACTCCCAGCTCCTTAGCCACACCAGATCCCAGCTCCCAGCCCTGCCGAGTTTTCACCATTCCCCCGGACCTCCCACTCATGAGGACGAACGTTCAGTCCTCAGCAAAGGACTCACATTCATCCCGCTCCGTGGACCCATTGTCTCGAGTTTAATGCATTCATTCAACGAAACAATCTGCATGCATTCATTCATTGAATCAAACGCCAATAGTACATTCAATGAAGCAAACGTTATTCATTGATTCAACGAAACAATCTTAACATATTTAATTGATTCCAATCAACGAATTTCATATATTCATTCAGTGAATCAAACTGCCATCATTCATTCAATGAAGCAACCTACATTCATTTATTCCATGAATCAAATGACGAAAATACATTCATTGACCCAAACACTATTCATTGATTCAATTAAACAATCTTAGCATATTCATACAGTGAATCAAACTGCACATATTCAATGATTCAAACTGCCCGTGTTAATTCAATGAGTAGTGCTTGTATCATTAATTCATTGCCTCGAGCTTAATGTTTTCATTCAATGAAAGAATCTGCACTCATTCACTCATTTAATCAAATGTCAATTTTAAGTTCAATTGATCTAACGTTATTGTTTGATTCCATGCAACGAACTTAACATATTCATTCAGTCAATCAAACCGCCATCATTCATTCAACGAAGCAATCTACATCCATTGATTCATTTAATCAAACGACAAAAGTACATTCAATAAACCAAACTCGAAAAGTACATTCAATGGAGCAATCTACATTCATTCATTCATTCATTGAATCAAACGTCCATAGGAAGTTCAATTAATCGAACGTTATTCATTGATTTAATGCAACAATCTTGACATATTCATTCAGTGACTCAAACTGCATTCATTGATTCAATGACACAAACTTTGCATCATCATACACTGAATTAAACTGCACACATTCAATGATTCAAACTGCACGTGTTAATTCAATGAGCAGATCCTCTCTCGTTCATTCAATATGTCAAGCTAAACTCATTCATTCAGTGAAACAAACTGAACGTGTTAATTCAAGGAGAAGAGCTTGTATCATTAATTCATTGTCTCGAGTTTAATGCATTCATTCATTGAATCCAACGTCATTAGTATGTTCAATTAATCCAAAGGTTTTCATTGATTTAATGCAACAAATTTAACATATTCATTCAGTGAATCAAACTGCATTTATTTATTCAATGAAACAAAATGCACGAGTTAATTCAAAGAAAACAACTTATCTCAATGAAACGATCTGCATTCATTCTTTCATTGAAACTTCAATCGTACATTCAATGATTATTCATTGATTCCATGCAAAGAACTAAACACATTGATTCAGTGAATTAAACTGCCATCATTCATTGAAGTAAGTAATCAACATTCATCCATTCATTGAATCAAACGACGAAAGTACACCCAATGAATCAAACGTTATTCATTCATTCAGTGTATCCAACAGCACTGATCCATTCAATGAAACAAACTGCATGTGTTAATTCAATCCGCGCAGTTTGATTCACGGAATGAATATGATAAGTTTGTTGCATTAAATCAATGAATTACGATTGATTCATACTAATGACTTTTGATTCAATGAATAAATCAATGCAAATTGTTTCGTTGATGCAATGATACAATCATAACATAATCATTCATTGAATCAAACTATACTCATTCAATGAAACAAGCAGCAGGTGTTAATTCACAGACAGGAGCTTGTATCATTAATCCATCGTCACGAGCTTAGTACATTTGTTGAACTAAAACATCTGCATTCATTCATTGATTGACTCAAATCTCCATAGTAAATTCAATAATTCAGTGAATGTGACTTCAATTGTATATTCAATGAATCAAACGTTATTCATTTATTCAATGAAACAAACTTAATGCATTCATTCAGTGAAATAAACTGAACGTGTTAATTCAAGGAGAAAAGCTTATATCATTAACTCATAGTCTCGAGTTTAATGCATTCTTTCAATGAAACAACCTGCATGCATTCATTCATTGAATCTAACGCCAATGGTGCATTCAATGAATCAAACGTTATTCATTGATTCAATGAAACAAACTTACCATAATCATTCAGTGAATCACACTGTACTCATTCATTCAATGAAGCAAACTCCACGTGTTATTCTAGAGAAAACAGCTTATCTCAACATTTCATTGAAGCATTTTGGATCAATGGTACTGGAGGAGCACAGCAATTCAGGCAGCATCGAGGAGCTTCAGCAAAATGCCCTGAAGCTCTTCAACCATGTCGTGAAACAAACTCGCTACTACAGCCACATCTGCTTCCTCAGTGCCTGCCTCTGTAACCAACTCATCCCACACGGACTCCGGACCACCTTTGAACCGGCAGCGTTCGAAACCGAACAGGACAAACAGTACAGACTACAGATTCAAAGACATCAGCAACAGTTCTCCCTCAAGATCCTCCGCTCCACGCTCGCAGCAATGCACCGGCACCTAACCTCTCTACAGTCTGCCCTGCCTCAGCTGAGGGCCACACTCTCTCAGAATTGCAAAGGACCCACTCTGTACTACATCCTTAGGAGAATCCATACTCTCAACAAACAGTATTTCAATTCCATCACAAACATCAAAAACAGTAAGTACAACAAACTTTTATCCACCCACCTCCATAACCAGCGCTCCTCAAACATTCCAGAAGATTCCCCTGGCCTCGGAAACGCCATTAGCCACGTGGCAGATACAGCTGACACCCCCACGCTGATTGATGATGTCACTTCCGCCCCCATCAGGGCCACTCCCACAGCCCCTTCCGGCCCTCACATCATTGCCGATGCCACATGCTCAGTGACTTCCGCCACCCCTTCTGCCGTGTCTGTCACCACTTGCGCCCCCACCAGCGCCGCTCACCTGCATTCTGCTGACACGCCCCCCAACCGACCCCAATGTCACTATCCCCACCGCCAAGAACTCCGATGGGAGCACTCATGCCTCCACTCCCATTGCCCCCACCATCACACCCACTCCAGGTACTGGCTCTGACCCTACTCCCAGCTCCTTAGCCACACCAGATCCCAGCTCCCAGCCCTGCCGAGTTTTCACCATTCCCCCGGACCTCCCACTCATGAGGACGAACGTTCAGTCCTCAGCAAAGGACTCACATTCATCCCGCTCCGTGGACCCATTGTCTCGAGTTTAATGCATTCATTCAACGAAACAATCTGCATGCATTCATTCATTGAATCAAACGCCAATAGTACATTCAATGAAGCAAACGTTATTCATTGATTCAACGAAACAATCTTAACATATTTAATTGATTCCAATCAACGAATTTCATATATTCATTCAGTGAATCAAACTGCCATCATTCATTCAATGAAGCAATCTACATTCATTCATTCATTGAATCAAATGACGAAAATACATTCATTGACCCAAACACTATTCATTGATTCAATGAAACAATCTTAGCATATTCATACAGTGAATCAAACTGCACATATTCAATGATTCAAGCTGCCCGTGTTAATTCAATGAGTAGTGCTTGTATCATTAATTCATTGCCTCGAGCTTAATGCTTTCATTCAATGAAAGAATCTGCACTCATTCACTCATTTAATCAAATGTCAATTTTAAGTTCAATTCATCTAACGTTATTGTTTGATTCCATGCAACGAACTTAACATATTCATTCAGTCAATCAAACCGCCATCATTCATTCAACGAAGCAATCTACATCCATTGATTCATTTAATCAAACGACAAAAGTACATTCAATAAACCAAACTCGAAAAGTACATTCAATGGAGCAATCTACATTCATTCATTCATTCATTGAATCAAACGTCCATAGGAAGTTCAATTAATCGAACGTTATTCATTGATTTAATGCAACAATCTTGACATATTCATTCAGTGACTCAAACTGCATTCATTGATTCAATGACACAAACTTTGCATATTCATACACTGAATCAAACTGCACACATTCAATGATTCAAACTGCACGTGTTAATTCAATGAGCAGATCCTCTCTCGTTCATTCAATATGTCAAGCTAAACTCATTCATTCAGTGAAACAAACTGAACGTGTTAATTCAAGGAGAAGAGCTTGTATCATTAATTCATTGTCTCGAGTTTAATGCATTCATTCATTGAATCCAACGTCATTAGTATGTTCAATTAATCCAAAGTTTTTCATTGATTTTATGCAACAAATTTAACATATTCATTCAGTGAATCAAACTGCATTTATTTATTCAATGAAACAAAATGCACGAGTTAATTCAAAGAAAACAACTTATCTCAATGAAACGATCTGCATTCATTCTTTCATTGAAACTTCAATCGTACATTCAATGATTATTCATTGATTCCATGCAAAGAACGAAACACATTGATTCAGTGAATTAAACTGCCATCATTCATTGAAGTAAGTAATCAACATTCATCCATTCATTGAATCAAACGACGAAAGTACACCCAATGAATCAAACGTTATTCATTCATTCAGTGTATCCAACAGCACTGATCCATTCAATGAAACAAACTGCATGTGTTAATTCAATCCGCGCAGTTTGATTCACGGAATGAATATGATAAGTTTGTTGCATTAAATCAATGAATTACGATTGATTCATACTAATGACTTTTGATTCAATGAATAAATCAATGCAAATTGTTTCGTTGATGCAATGATACAATCATAACATAATCATTCATTGAATCAAACTATATTCTTTCAATGAAACAAACAGCAGGTGTTAATTCACAGACAGGAGCTTATATCATTAATCCATCGTCACGAGCTTAGTACATTTGTTGAACTAAAACATCTGCATTCATTCATTGATTGACTCAAATCTCCATAGTAAATTCAATAATTCAGTGAATGTGACTTCAATTGTATATTCAATGAATCAAACGTTATTCATTTATTCAATGAAACAAACTTAATGCATTCATTCAGTGAAATAAACTGAACGTGTTAATTCAAGGAGAAAAGCTTATATCATTAACTCATAGTCTCGAGTTTAATGCATTCTTTCAATGAAACAACCTGCATGCATTCATTCATTGAATCTAACGCCAACGGTACATTCAATGAATCAAACGTTATTCATTGATTCAATGAAACAAACTTAACATAATCATTCAGTGAATCACACTGTACTCATCCATTCAATGAAGCAAACTCCACGTGTTATTCTAGAGAAAACAGCTTAACTCAACATTTCATTGAAGCATTTTGGATCAATGGTACTGGAGGAGCACAGCAATTCAGGCAGCATCGAGGAGCTTCAGCAAAATGCCCTGAAGCTCTTCAACCATGTCGTGAAACAAACTCGCTACTACAGCCACATCTGCTTCCTCAGTGCCTGCCTCCGTAACCAACTCATCCCACACGGACTCCGGACCACCTTTGAAACGGCAGCGTTCGGAACCGAACAGGACAAACAGTACAGACTACAGATTCAAAGACACCAGCAACAGTTCTCCTTCAAGATCCTCCGCTCCACGCTCGCAGCAATGCACCGGCACCTAACCTCTCTACAGTCTGCCCTGCCTCAGCTGAGGGCCACACTCTCTCAGAATTGCAAAGGACCCACTCTGTACTACATGCTTAGGAGAATCCATACTCTCAACAAACAGTATTTCAATTCCATCACAAACATCAAAAACAGTAAGTACAACAAACTTTTATCCACCCACCTCCATAACCAGCGCTCCTCAAACATTCCAGAAGATTCCCCTGGCCTCGGAAACGCCATTAGCCACGTGGCAGATACAGCTGACACCCCGTCGCTGATTGATGATGTCACTTCCGCCCCCATCAGGGCCACTCCCACAGCCCCTTCCGGCCCTCACATCATTGCCGATGCCACATGCTCAGTGACTTCCGCCACCCCTTCTGCCGTGTCTGTCACCACTTGCGCCCCCACCAGCGCCGCTCACCTGCATTCTGCTGACACGCCCCCCAACCGACCCCAATGTCACTATCCCCACCGCCAAGAACTCCGATGGGAGCACTCATGCCTCCACCCCCATTGCCCCCACCATCACACCCACTCTGAACCTACTCCCAGCTCCTTAGCCACACCAGATCCCAGCTCCCAGCCCTGCCGAGTTTTCACCATTCCCCCGGACCTCCCACTCATGAGGACGAACGTTCAGTCCTCAGCAAAGGACTCACATTCATCCCGCTCCGTGGACCCATTGTCTCGAGTTTAATGCATTCATTCAACGAAACAATCTGCATGCATTCATTCATTGAATCAAACGCCAATAGTAAATTCAATGAAGCAAACGTTATTCATTGATTCAACGAAACAATCTTAACATATTTAATTGATTCCAATCAACGAATTTCATATATTCATTCAGTGAATCAAACTGCCATCATTCATTCAATGAAGCAATCTACATTCATTCATTCATTGAATCAAATGACGAAAATACATTCATTGAACCAAACACTATTCATTGATTCAATGAAACAATCTTAGCATATTCATACAGTGAATCAAACTGCACATATTCAATGATTCAAGCTGCCCGTGTTAATTCAATGAGTAGTGCTTGTATCATTAATTCATTGCCTCGAGCTTAATGCTTTCATTCAATGAAAGAATCTGCACTCATTCACTCATTTAATCAAATGTCAATTTTAAGTTCAATTCATCTAACGTTATTGTTTGATTCCATGCAACGAACTTAACATATTCATTCAGTCAATCAAACCGCCATCATTCATTCAACGAAGCAATCTACATCCATTGATTCATTTAATCAAACGACAAAAGTACATTCAATAAACCAAACTCGAAAAGTACATTCAATGGAGCAATCTACATTCATTCATTCATTCATTGAATCAAACGTCCATAGGAAGTTCAATTAATCGAACGTTATTCATTGATTTAATGCAACAATCTTGACATATTCATTCAGTCACTCAAACTGCATTCATTGATTCAATGACACAAACTTTGCATATTCATACACTGAATCAAACTGCACACATTCAATGATTCAAACTGCACGTGTTAATTCAATGAGCAGATCCTCTCTCGTTCATTCAATATGTCAAGCTAAACTCATTCATTCAGTGAAACAAACTGAACGTGTTAATTCAAGGAGAAGAGCTTGTATCATTAATTCATTGTCTCGAGTTTAATGCATTCATTCATTGAATCCAACGTCATTAGTATGTTCAATTAATCCAAAGTTTTTCATTGATTTAATGCAACAAATTTAACATATTCATTCAGTGAATCAAACTGCATTTATTTATTCAATGAAACAAAATGCACGAGTTAATTCAAAGAAAACAACTTATCTCAGTGAAACGATCTGCATTCATTCTTTCATTGAAACTTCAATCGTACATTCAATGATTATTCATTGATTCCATGCAAAGAACTAAACACATTGATTCAGTGAATTAAACTGCCATCATTCATTGAAGTAAGTAATCAACATTCATCCATTCATTGAATCAAACGACGAAAGTACACCCAATGAATCAAACGTTATTCATTCATTCAGTGTATCCAACAGCACTGATCCATTCAATGAAACAAACTGCATGTGTTAATTCAATCCGCGCAGTTTGATTCACGGAATGAATATGATACGTTTGTTGCATTAAATCAATGAATTACGATTGATTCATACCAATGACTTTTGATTCAATGAATAAATCAATGCAAATTGTTTCGTTGATGCAATGATACAATCATAACATAATCATTCATTGAATCAAACTATACTCATTCAATGAAACAAGCAGCAGGTGTTAATTCACAGACAGGAGCTTGTATCATTAATCCATCGTCACGAGCTTAGTACATTTGTTGAACTAAAACATCTGCATTCATTCATTGATTGACTCAAATCTCCATAGTAAATTCAATAATTCAGTGAATGTGACTTCAATTGTATATTCAATGAATCAAACGTTATTCATTTATTCAATGAAACAAACTTAATGCATTCATTCAGTGAAATAAACTGAACGTGTTAATTCAAGGAGAAAAGCTTATATCATTAACTCATAGTCTCGAGTTTAATGCATTCTTTCAATGAAACAACCTGCATGCATTCATTCATTGAATCTAACGCCAATGGTGCATTCAATGAATCAAACGTTATTCATTGATTCAATGAAACAAACTTAACATAATCATTCAGTGAATCACACTGTACTCATTCATTCAATGAAGCAAACTTCATTGCTTCATTATTCTAGAGAAAACAGCTTATCTCAACATTTCATTGAAGCATTTTGGATCAATGGTACTGGAGGAGCACAGCAATTCAGGCAGCATCGAGGAGCTTCAGCAAAATGCCCTGAAGCTCTTCAACCATGTCGTGAAACAAACTCGCTACTACAGCCACATCTGCTTCCTCAGTGCCTGCCTCCGTAACCAACTCATCCCACACGGACTCCGGACCACCTTTGAACCGGCAGCTTTCGGAACCGAACAGGACAAACAGTACAGACTGTTTTCAAAGACACCAGCAACAGTTCTCCTTCAAGATCCTCCGCTCCACGCTCGCAGCAATGCACCGGCACCTAACCTCTCTACAGTCTGCCCTGCCTCAGCTGAGGGCCACACTCTCAGAATTGCAAAGGACCCACTCTGTACTACATCCTTAGGAGAATCCATACTCTCAACAAACAGTATTTCAATTCCATCACAAACATCAAAAACAGTAAGTACAACAAACTTTTATCCACCCACCTCCATAACCAGCGCTCCTCAAACATTCCAGAAGATTTCCCTGGCCTCGGAAACGCCATTAGCCACGTGGCAGATACAGCTGACACCCCCACGCTGATTGATGATGTCACTTCCGCCCCCATCAGGGCCACTCCCACAGCCGATTCCGGCCCTCACATCATTGCCGATGCCACATGCTCAGTGACTTCCGCCACCCCTACTGCCGTGTCACCACTTGCGCCCCCACCAGCGCCGCTCACCTGCATTCTGCTGACACGCCCCCCAACCGACCCCAATGTCACTATCCCCACCGCCAAGAACTCCGATGGGAGCACTCATGCCTCCACCCCCATTGCCCCCACCATCACACCCACTCCAGGTACTGGCTCTGACCCTACTCCCAGCTCCTTAGCCACACCAGATCCCAGCTCCCAGCCCTGCCGAGTTTTCACCATTCCCCCGGACCTCCCACTCATGAGGACGAACGTTCAGTCCTCAGCAAAGGACTCACATTCATCCCGCTCCGTGGACCCATTGTCTCGAGTTTAATGCATTCATTCAACGAAACAATCTGCATGCATTCATTCATTGAATCAAACGCCAATAGTACATTCAATGAAGCAAACGTTATTCATTGATTCAACGAAACAATCTTAACATATTTAATTGATTCCAATCAACGAATTTCATATATTCATTCAGTGAATCAAACTGCCATCATTCATTCAATGAAGCAATCTACATTCATTCATTCATTGAATCAAATGACGAAAATACATTCATTGAACCAAACACTATTCATTGATTCAATTAAACAATCTTAGCATATTCATACAGTGAATCAAACTGCACATATTCAATGATTCAAGCTGCCCGTGTTAATTCAATGAGTAGTGCTTGTATCATTAATTCATTGCCTCGAGCTTAATGCTTTCATTCAATGAAAGAATCTGCACTCATTCACTCATTTAATCAAATGTCAATTTTAAGTTCAATTCATCTAACGTTATTGTTTGATTCCATGCAACGAACTTAACATATTCATTCAGTGAATCAAACCGCCATCATTCATTCAACGAAGCAATCTACATCCATTGATTCATTTAATCAAACGACAAAAGTACATTCAATAAACCAAACTCGAAAAGTACATTCAATGGAGCAATCTACATTCATTCATTCATTCATTGAATCAAACGTCCATAGGAAGTTCAATTAATCGAACGTTATTCATTGATTTAATGCAACAATCTTGACATATTCATTCAGTCACTCAAACTGCATTCATTGATTCAATGACACAAACTTTGCATATTCATACACTGAATCAAACTGCACACATTCAATGATTCAAACTGCACGTGTTAATTCAATGAGCAGATCCTCTCTCGTTCATTCAATATGTCAAGCTAAACTCATTCATTCAGTGAAACAAACTGAACGTGTTAATTCAAGGAGAAGAGCTTGTATCATTAATTCATTGTCTCGAGTTTAATGCATTCATTCATTGAATCCAACGTCATTAGTATGTTCAATTAATCCAAAGTTTTTCATTGATTTAATGCAACAAATTTAACATATTCATTCAGTGAATCAAACTGCATTTATTTATTCAATGAAACAAAATGCACGAGTTAATTCAAAGAAAACAACTTATCTCAATGAAACGATCTGCATTCATTCTTTCATTGAAACTTCAATCGTACATTCAATGATTATTCATTGATTCCATGCAAAGAACTAAACACATTGATTCAGTGAATTAAACTGCCATCATTCATTGAAGTAAGTAATCAACATTCATCCATTCATTGAATCAAACGACGAAAGTACACCCAATGAATCAAACGTTATTCATTCATTCAGTGTATCCAACAGCACTGATCCATTCAATGAAACAAACTGCATGTGTTAATTCAATCCGCGCAGTTTGATTCACGGAATGAATATGATAAGTTTGTTGCATTAAATCAATGAATTACGATTGATTCATACTAATGACTTTTGATTCAATGAATAAATCAATGCAAATTGTTTCGTTGATGCAATGATACAATCATAACATAATCATTCATTGAATCAAACTATATTCATTCAACGAAACAAACAGCAGGTGTTAATTCACAGACAGGAGCTTATATCATTAATCCATCGTCACGAGCTTAGTACATTTGTTGAACTAAAACATCTGCATTCATTCATTGATTGACTCAAATCTCCATAGTAAATTCAATAATTCAGTGAATGTGACTTCAATTGTATATTCAATGAATCAAACGTTATTCATTTATTCAATGAAACAAACTTAATGCATTCATTCAGTGAAATAAACTGAACGTGTTAATTCAAGGAGAAAAGCTTATATCATTAACTCATAGTCTCGAGTTTAATGCATTCTTTCAATGAAACAACCTGCATGCATTCATTCATTGAATCTAACGCCAATGGTACATTCAATGAATCAAACGTTATTCATTGATTCAATGAAACAAACTTAACATAATCATTCAGTGAATCACACTGTACTCATCCATTCAATGAAGTAAACTCCACGTGTTATTCTAGAGAAAACAGCTTATCTCAACATTTCATTGAGGCATTTTGGATCAATGGTACTGGAGGAGCACAGCAATCCAGGCAGCATCGAGGAGCTTCAGCAAAATGCCCTGAAGCTCTTCAACCATGTCGTGAAACAAACTCGCTACTACAGCCACATCTGCTTCCTCAGTGCCTGCCTCCGTAACCAACTCATCCCACACGGACTCCGGACCACCTTTGAACCGGCAGCTTTCGGAACCGAACAGGACAAACAGTACAGACTGTTTTCAAAGACACCAGCAACAGTTCTCCTTCAAGATCCTCCGCTCCACGCTCGCAGCAATGCACCGGCACCTAACCTCTCTACAGTCTGCCCTGCCTCAGCTGAGGGCCACACTCTCTCAGAATTGCAAAGGACCCACTCTGTACTACATCCTTAGGAGAATCCATACTCTCAACAAACAGTATTTCAATTCCATCACAAACATCAAAAACAGTAAGTACAACAAACTTTTATCCACCCACCTCCATAACCAGCGCTCCTCAAACATTCCAGAAGATGCCCCTGGCCTCGGAAACGCCATTAGCCACGTGGCAGATACAGCTGACACCCCCACGCTGATTGATGATGTCACTTCCGCCCCCATCAGGGCCACTCCCACAGCCGATTCCGGCCCTCACATCATTGCCGATGCCACATGCTCAGTGACTTCCGCCACCCCTACTGCCGTGTCTGTCACCACTTGCGCCCCCACCAGCGCCGCTCACCTGCATTCTGCTGACACGCCCCCCAACAAACCCCAATGTCACTATCCCCACCGCCAAGAACTCCGATGGGAGCACTCATGCCTCCACCCCCATTGCCCCCACCATCACACCCACTCCAGGTACTGGCTCTGACCCTACTCCCAGCTCCTTAGCCACACCAGATCCCAGCTCCCAGCCCGGCCGAGTTTTCACCATTCCCCCGGACCTCCCACTCATGAGGACGAACGTTCAGTCCTCAGCAAAGGACTCACATTCATCCCGCTCCGTGGACCCATTGTCTCGAGTTTAATGCATTCATTCAACGAAACAATCTGCATGCATTCATTCATTGAATCAAACTAAAATAGTACATTCAATGAAGCAAACGTTATTCATTGATTCAACGAAACAATCTTAACATATTTAATTGATTCCAATCAACGAATTTCATATATTCATTCAGTGAATCAAACTGCCATCATTCATTCAATGAAGCAATCTACATTCATTCATTCATTGAATCAAATGACGAAAATACATTCATTGAACCAAACACTATTCATTGATTCAATGAAACAATCTTAGCATATTCATACAGTGAATCAAACTGCACATATTCAATGATTCAAGCTGCCCGTGTTAATTCAATGAGTAGTGCTTGTATCATTAATTCATTGCCTCGAGCTAATGCTTTCATTCAATGAAAGAATCTGCACTCATTCACTCATTTAATCAAATGTCAATTTTAAGTTCAATTCATCTAACGTTATTGTTTGATTCCATGCAACGAACTTAACATATTCATTCAGTGAATCAAACCGCCATCATTCATTCAACGAAGCAATCTACATCCATTGATTCATTTAATCAAACGACAAAAGTACATTCAATAAACCAAACTCGAAAAGTACATTCAATGGAGCAATCTACATTCATTCATTCATTCATTGAATCAAACGTCCATAGGAAGTTCAATTAATCGAACGTTATTCATTGATTTAATGCAACAATCTTGACATATTCATTCAGTCACTCAAACTGCATTCATTGATTCAATGACACAAACTTTGCATATTCATACACTGAATCAAACTGCACACATTCTTTGAAAAGGTGACGAAGGAGGTTGATGAGGGGAAAGCGGTAGATGTGGTATATATGGATTTTAGTAAGGCGTTTGATAAGGTTCCCCATGGTAGGCTACTGCAGAAAATACGGAGATATGGCATTGAGGGTGAGTTGGAGGTTTGGATTAGGAATTGGCTGGATGGAAGAAGACAGAGGGTAGTAGTTGATGGCAAAGTTTCTTCATGGAGTGCCGTCACTAGCGGTGTTCCGCAAGGATCTGTTTTGGGACCATTGCTGTTTGTCATTTTTATAAATGACCTGGAAGAGGGGTTAGAAGGTTGGGTGAGCAAGTTTGCGGATGACACGAAAGTCGGAGGAGTTGTTGACAGTGAGGAAGCATGTGGCAGGTTACAGCAGGATATAGAGAAGCTGCAGAGCTGGGCAGAAAGGTGGCAGATGGAATTCAATGTAGCTAAGTGCGAGGTGATTCACTTTGGGAAGAATAACAAAAAGATGGGGTACTGGGCTAATGGTCGGATACTTGGTAGTGTGGATGAGCAGAGGGATCTTGGTGTCCATGTACACAGATCTCTGAAAGTTGCCACCCAGGTAAATAGTGCGGTGAGGAAGGCATATGGCGTACTGGCTTTTATTGGTAGAGGAATTGAGTTCCGGAGTCCTGAGGTCATGATGCAGTTGTATAAGACTCTGGTACGGCCGCATCTGGAATATTGTGTGCAGTTTTGGTCGCCATACTATAGGAAGGATGTGGAGGCATTGGAATGGGTGCAGAGGAGGTTTACCAGGATGTTGCCTGGTATGGAAGGAAAATCGTATGAGGAAAGACTGAGGCACTTGGGGCTGTTTTCACTAGAGAAAAGAAGGTTTAGGGGTGACTTGATTGAGGTGTACAAGATGATTAGGGGGTTAGATAGGGTCGACAGTATGAACCTTTTCCCGCGTATTGAGTCGGGTATTACAAGGGGGCATAGCTTTAAATTAAGGGGGGGTAGATATAGGACTGATGTTAGGGGTAGGTTCTTCACTCAGCGAGTCGTTAGTTCATGGAATGCCCTGCCAGTAACAGTGGTGGACTCTCCCTCTTTATGGGCATTTAAGAGGGCATTGGATAGGTATATGGAGGATAGTGGGTTAGTGTAGTTTAGGTGGGCTTGGATCGGCGCAACATCGAGGGCCCAAGGGCCTGTACTGCGCTGTATTCTTCTATGTTCTATGTTCTATGTTCTACATTCAATGATTCAAACTGCACGTGTTAATTCAATGAGCAGATCCTCTCTCGTTCATTCAATATGTCAAGCTAAACTCATTCATTCAGTGAAACAAACTGAACGTGTTAATTCAAGGAGAAGAGCTTGTATCATTAATTCATTGTCTCGAGTTTAATGCATTCATTCATTGAATCCAACGTCATTAGTATGTTCAATTAATCCAAAGTTTTTCATTGATTTAATGCAACAAATTTAACATATTCATTCAGTGAATCAAACTGCATTTATTTATTCAATGAAACAAAATGCACGAGTTAATTCAAAGAAAACAACTTATCTCAATGAAACGATCTGCATTCATTCTTTCATTGAAACTTCAATCGTACATTCAATGATTATTCATTGATTCCATGCAAAGAACTAAACACATTGATTCAGTGAATTAAACTGCCATCATTCATTGAAGTAAGTAATCAACATTCATCCATTCATTGAATCAAACGACGAAAGTACACCCAATGAATCAAACGTTATTCATTCATTCAGTGTATCCAACAGCACTGATCCATTCAATGAAACAAACTGCATGTGTTAATTCAATCCGCGCAGTTTGATTCACGGAATGAATATGATAAGTTTGTTGCATTAAATCAATGAATTACGATTGATTCATACTAATGACTTTTGATTCAATGAATAAATCAATGCAAATTGTTTCGTTGATGCAATGATACAATCATAACATAATCATTCATTGAATCAAACTATATTCATTCAATGAAACAAACAGCAGGTGTTAATTCACAGACAGGAGCTTATATCATTAATCCATCGTCACGAGCTTAGTACATTTGTTGAACTAAAACATCTGCATTCATTCATTGATTGACTCAAATCTCCATAGTAAATTCAATAATTCAGTGAATGTGACTTCAATTGTATATTCAATGAATCAAACGTTATTCATTTATTCAATGAAACAAACTTAATGCATTCATTCAGTGAAATAAACTGAACGTGTTAATTCAAGGAGAAAAGCTTATATCATTAACTCATAGTCTCGAGTTTAATGCATTCTTTCAATGAAACAACCTGCATGCATTCATTCATTGAATCTAACGCCAATGGTACATTCAATGAATCAAACGTTATTCATTGATTCAATGAAACAAACTTAACATAATCATTCAGTGAATCACACTGTACTCATCCATTCAATGAAGCAAACTCCACGTGTTATTCTAGAGAAAACAGCTTATCTCAACATTTCATTGAAGCATTTTGGATCAATGGTACTGGAGGAGCACAGCAATCCAGGCAGCATCGAGGAGCTTCAGCAAAATGCCCTGAAGCTCTTCAACCATGTCGTGAAACAAACTCGCTACTACAGCAACATCTGCTTCCTCAGTGCCTGCCTCCGTAACCAACTCATCCCACACGGACTCCGGACCACCTTTGATCCGGCAGCTTTCGGAACCGAACAGGACAAACAGTACAGACTGTTTTCAAAGACACCAGCAACAGTTCTCCTTCAAGATCCTCCGCTCCACGCTCGCAGCAATGCACCGGCACCTAACCTCTCTACAGTCTGCCCTGCCTCAGCTGAGGGCCACACTCTCTCAGAATTGCAAAGGACCCACTCTGTACTACATCCTTAGGAGAATCCATACTCTCAACAAACAGTATTTCAATTCCATCACAAACATCAAAAACAGTAAGTACAACAAACTTTTATCCACCCACCTCCATAACCAGCGCTCCTCAAACATTCCAGAAGATTCCCCTGGCCTCGGAAACGCCATTAGCCACGTGGCAGATACAGCTGACACCCCCACGCTGATTGATGATGTCACTTCCGCCCCCATCAGGGCCACTCCCACAGCCGATTCCGGCCCTCACATCATTGCCGATGCCACATGCTCAGTGACTTCCGCCGCCCCTACTGCCGTGTCTGTCACCACTTGCGCCCCCACCAGCGCCGCTCACCTGCATTCTGTTGACACGCCCCCCAACAAACCCCAATGTCACTATCCCCACCGCCAAGAACTCCGATGGGAGCACTCATGCCTCCACCCCCATTGCCCCCACCATCACACCCACTCCAGGTACTGGCTCTGACCCTACTCCCAGCTCATTAGCCACACCAGATCCCAGCTCCCAGCCCGGCCGAGTTTTCACCATTCCCCCGGACCTCCCACTCATGAGGACGAACGTTCAGTCCTCAGCAAAGGACTCACATTCATCCCGCTCCGTGGACCCATTGTCTCGAGTTTAATGCATTCATTCAACGAAACAATCTGCATGCATTCATTCATTGAATCAAACGCCAATAGTACATTCAATGAAGCAAACGTTATTCATTGATTCAACGAAACAATCTTAACATATTTAATTGATTCCAATCAACGAATTTCATATATTCATTCAGTGAATCAAACTGCCATCATTCATTCAATGAAGCAATCTACATTCATTCATTCATTGAATCAAATGACGAAAATACATTCATTGAACCAAACTCTATTCATTGATTCAATTAAACAATCTTAGCATATTCATACAGTGAATCAAACTGCACATATTCAATGATTCAAGCTGCCCGTGTTAATTCAATGAGTAGTGCTTGTATCATTAATTCATTGCCTCGAGCTTAATGCTTTCATTCAATGAAAGAATCTGCACTCATTCACTCATTTAATCAAATGTCAATTTTAAGTTCAATTCATCTAACGTTATTGTTTGATTCCATGCAACGAACTTAACATATTCATTCAGTGAATCAAACCGCCATCATTCATTCAACGAAGCAATCTACATCCATTGATTCATTTAATCAAACGACAAAAGTACATTCAATAAACCAAACTCGAAAAGTACATTCAATGGAGCAATCTACATTCATTCATTCATTCATTGAATCAAACGTCCATAGGAAGTTCAATTAATCGAACGTTATTCATTGATTTAATGCAACAATCTTGACATATTCATTCAGTCACTCAAACTGCATTCATTGATTCAATGACACAAACTTTGCATATTCATACACTGAATCAAACTGCACACATTCAATGATTCAAACTGCACGTGTTAATTCAATGAGCAGATCCTCTCTCGTTCATTCAATATGTCAAGCTAAACTCATTCATTCAGTGAAACAAACTGAACGTGTTAATTCAAGGAGAAGAGCTTGTATCATTAATTCATTGTCTCGAGTTTAATGCATTCATTCATTGAATCCAACGTCATTAGTATGTTCAATTAATCCAAAGTTTTTCATTGATTTAATGCAACAAATTTAACATATTCATTCAGTGAATCAAACTGCATTTATTTATTCAATGAAACAAAATGCACGAGTTAATTCAAAGAAAACAACTTATCTCAATGAAACGATCTGCATTCATTCTTTCATTGAAACTTCAATCGTACATTCAATGATTATTCATTGATTCCATGCAAAGAACTAAACACATTGATTCAGTGAATTAAACTGCCATCATTCATTGAAGTAAGTAATCAACATTCATCCATTCATTGAATCAAACGACGAAAGTACACCCAATGAATCAAACGTTATTCATTCATTCAGTGTATGCAACAGCACTGATCCATTCAATGAAACAAACTGCATGTGTTAATTCAATCCGCGCAGTTTGATTCACGGAATGAATATGATAAGTTTGTTGCATTAAATCAATGAATTACGATTGATTCATACTAATGACTTTTGATTCAATGAATAAATCAATGCAAATTGTTTCGTTGATGCAATGATACAATCATAACATAATCATTCATTGAATCAAACTATACTCATTCAATGAAACAAGCAGCAGGTGTTAATTCACAGACAGGAGCTTGTATCATTAATCCATCGTCACGAGCTTAGTACATTAGTTGAACTAAAACATCTGCATTCATTCATTGATTGACTCAAATCTCCATAGTAAATTCAATAATTCAGTGAATGTGACTTCAATTGTATATTCAATGAATCAAACGTTATTCATTTATTCAATGAAACAAACTTAATGCATTCATTCAGTGAAATAAACTGAACGTGTTAATTCAAGGAGAAAAGCTTATATCATTAACTCATAGTCTCGAGTTTAATGCATTCATTCAATGAAACAACCTGCTTGCATTCATTCATTGAATCTAACGCCAATGGTACATTCAATGAATCAAACGTTATTCATTGATTCAATGAAACAAACTTAATATAATCATTCAGTGAATCACACTGTACTCATTCATTCAATGAAGCAAACTCCACGTGTTATTCTAGAGAAAACAGCTTATCTCAACATTTCATTGAAGCATTTTGGATCAATGGTACTGGAGGAGCACAGCAATTCAGGCAGCATCGAGGAGCTTCAGCAAAATGCCCTGAAGCTCTTCAACCATGTCGTGAAACAAACTCGCTACTACAGCCACATCTGCTTCCTCAGTGCCTGCCTCCGTAACCAACTCATCCCACACGGACTCCGGACCACCTTTGAAACGGCAGCGTTCGGAGCCGAACAGGACAAACAGTACAGACGACAGATTCAAAGACACCAGCAACAGTTCTCCTTCAAGATCCTCTGCTCCACGCTCGCAGCAATGCACCGGCACCTAACCTCTCTACAGTCTGCCCTGCCTCAGCTGAGGGCCACACTCTCTCAGAATTGCAAAGGACCCACTCTGTACTACATCCTTAGGAGAATCCATACTCTCAACAAACAGTATTTCAATTCCATCACAAACATCAAAAACAATAAGTACAACAAACTTTTATCCACCCACCTCCATAACCAGCGCTCCTCAAACATTCCAGAAGATTCCCCTGGCCTCGGAAACGCCATTAGCCACGTGGCAGATACAGCTGACACCCCCACGCTGATTGATGATGTCACTTCCGCCCCCATCGGGGCCACTCCCACAGCCCCTTCCGGCCCTCACATCATTGCCGATGCCACATGCTCAGTGACTTCCGCCACCCCTACTGCCGTGTCTGTCACCACTTGCGCCCCCACCAGCGCCGCTCACCTGCATTCTGCTGACACGCCCCCCAACAGACCCCAATGTCACTATCCCCACCGCCAAGAACTCCGATGGGAGCACTCATGCCTCCACCCCCATTGCCCCCACCATCACACCCACTCCAGGTACTGGCTCTGACTCTACTCCCAGCTCCTTAGCCACACCAGATCCCAGCTCCCAGCCCTGCCGAGTTTTCACCATTCCCCCGGACCTCCCACTAATGAGGACGAACGTTCAGTCCTCAGCAAAGGAGTCACATTCATCCCGCTACGTGGACCCATTGTCTCGAGTTTAATGCATTCATTCAACGAAACAATCTGCATGCATTCATTCATTGAATCAAACTAAAATAGTACATTCAATGAAGCAAACGTTATTCATTGATTCAACGAAACAATCTTAACATATTTAATTGATTCCAATCAACGAATTTCATATATTCATTCAGTGAATCAAACTGCCATCATTCATTCAATGAAGCAATCTACATTCATTCATTCATTGAATCAAATGACGAAAATACATTCATTGACCCAAACACTATTCATTGATTCAATTAAACAATCTTAGCATATTAATACAGTGAATCAAACTGCACATATTCAATGATTCAAACTGCCCGTGTTAATTCAATGAGTAGTGCTTGTATCATTAATTCATTCCCTCGAGCTTAATGCTTTCATTCAATGAAAGAATCTGCACTCATTCATTGAATCTAACGCCAATTGTACATTCAATGATTAAATGGTACATTCAGCTGCATCTGCCACGTGGCTAATGGCGTTTCCGAGGCCAGGGGAATCTTCTGGAATGTTTGAGGAGCGCTGGTTATGGAGGTGGGTGGATAAAAGTTTGTTGTACTTACAGTTTTTGATGTTTGAGATGGAATTGAAATACCATTGGCGTTAGATTCAATGAATGAATGCATGCAGGTTGTTTCATTGAATGAATGCATTAAACTCGAGACTATGAGTTAATGATAGAAGCTTTTCTCCTTGAATTAACACGTTCAGTTTATTTCACTGAATGAATGCATTAAGTTTGTTTCATTGAATAAATGAATAACGTTTGATTCATTGAATATACAATTGAAGTCACATTCACTGAATTATTGAATTTACTATGGAGATTTGAGTCAATCAATGAATGAATGCAGATGTTTTAGTTCAACAAATGTACTAAGCTCGTGACGATGGATTAATGATACAAGCTCCTGTCTGTGAATTAACACCTGCTGTTTGTTTCGTTGAATGAGTATGGTTTGATACAATGTTATGATTGTATCATTGCATCAACGAAACAATTTGCATTGATTTATTCATTGAATCAAAAGTCATTAGTAAGTTCAATGGATCAATCGTTATTCATTGATTTAATGCAACAAACTTATCATATTCATTCCGTGAATCAAACTGCGCGGATTGAATTAACACATGCAGTTTGTTTCATTGAATGGATCAGTGCTGTTGGATACACTGAATGAATGAATAACGTTTGATTCATTGGGTGTACTTTCGTCGTTTGATTCAATGAATGGATGAATGTTGATTACTTACTTCAATGAATGATGGCAGTTTAATTCACTGAATCAATGTGTTTAGTTCGTTGCATGGAATCAATGAATAATCATTGAATGTACGATTGAAGTTTCAATGAAAGAATGAATGCAGATCGTTTCATTGAGATAAGTTGTTTTCTTTGAATTAACTCGTGCATTTTGTTTCATTAAATAAATAAATGCAGTTTGATTCACTGAATGAATATGTTAAATTTGTTGCATTAAATCAATGAAAAACTTTGGATTAATTGAACATACTAATGACGTTGGATTCAATGAATGAATGCATTAAACTCGAGACAATGAATTAATGATACAAGCTCTTCTCCTTGAATTAACACGTTCAGTTTGTTTCACTGAATGAATGAGTTTAGCTTGACATATTGAATGAACGAGAGAGGATCTGCTCATTGAATTAACACGTGCAGTTTGAATCATTGAATGTGTGCAGTTTGATTCAGTGTATGAATATGCTAAGTTTGTGTCATTGAATCAATGAATGCAGTTTGAGTCACTGAATGAATATGTCAAGTTTGTTGCATTAAATCAATGAATAAAGTTCGATTCATTGACCTTCCTATTGACGTTTGATTCAAATGAATGAATGTAGATTGCTCCATTGAATGTACTTTTCGAGTTTGGTTTATTATATATACTTTTGACGTTTGATTCAATGAATCAATGGATGTAGATTGCTTCGTTGAATGAATGATGGCGGTTTGATTGACTGAATGAATATGTTAAGTTCGTTGCATGGAATCAAACAATAACGTTAGATCAATTGAACTTACTATTGACATTTGATTAAATGAGTGAATGAGTGCAGATTCTTTCATTGAATGAAAGCATTAAGCTCGAGGCAATGAATTAATGATACAAGCACTACTCATTGAATTAACACGGGCAGTTTGAATCATTTAATATGTGCAGTTTGATTCACTGTATGAATATGCTAAGTTTGTTTCATTGAAGCAATGAGTAACGTTTGATTAATTGAATGTACTTTCGTCGTTTGAGTCAATAAATCAATGAACTTCGTTGAATGAACAATAGCGGATTGATACATTTTATGAATATGTGTTAAGTTCGTTACACGGATTGAATCAACAACGTTAGATTAATTGAACTTACTATTGACGTTTGATTCAATGAATGGATGAATGTAGATTACTTATTTCAATGAAAGATGGCAGTTTAATTCACTGAATCAATGTGTTTAGTTCGTTGCATGGAATCAATGAATAACGTTTGATTCATTGAATGTACGATTGAAGTATCAATGAAAGAATGAATGCAGATTGTTTCATTGAGATAAGTTGTTTTCTTTGAATTAACAGGTGCATTTTGTTTCATTGATTAAATAAATGCAGTTTGATTCACTGAATGAATATGTTAAATTTGTTGCATTAAATCAATGAATAACTTTGGATTAATTGAACATACTAATGACGTTTGATTCAATGAATGAATGAATGCATTCTTTGAATGAATGCATTAAACTCGAGACAATGAATTAATGATACAAGCTCTTCTCCTTGAATTAACACGTTCAGTTTGTTTCATTGAATGAATGAGTTTAGCTTGACATATTGAATGAACGAGAGAGGATCTGCTCATTGAATTAACACATGCAGTTTGAATCATTGAATGTGTGCAGTTTTATTCAGTGTATGAATATGCAAAGTTTGTGTCATTGAATCAATGAATGCAGTTTGAGTCACTGAATGAATATGTCAAGTTTGTTGCATTAAATCAATGAATAAAGTTCGATTAATTGAACTTCCTATTGACGTTTGATTCAATGAATGAATGTAGATTGCTCCATTGAATGTACTTTTCGAGTTTGGTTTATTGAATGTACTTTTGTCGTTTGATTCAATGAATCAATGAATGTAGATTGCTTCGTTGTATGAATGATGGCGGTTTCATTCACGGAATGAATATGTTAAGTTCGTTGCATGGAATCAAACAATAACGTTAGATGAATTGAACTTAAAATTGACATTTGATTAAATGAGTGAATGAGTGCAGATTCTTTCATTGAATGAAAGCATTAAGCTCGAGGCAATGAATTAATGATACAAGCACTACTCATTGAATTAACACGGGCAGTTTGAATCATTTAATATGTGCAGTTTGATTCACTGTATGAATATGCTAAGCTTGTTTCATTGAATCAATGAGTAACGTTTGATTAATTGAATGTACTTTCGTCGTTTGAGTCAATAAATCAATGAACGTAGATTGCTTCGTTGAATGAACAATAGCAGTTTGATACATTTTATGAATATGTGTTAAGTTCGTTACACGGAATGAATCAACAACGTTAGATTAATTGAACTTACTATTGACGTTTGATTCAATGAATGAATACAGACTCCATCATTGAATGAAAGTATTCAGCTCGAGGCAACGAATTAATGATGCAAACACTACTCATTGAATTAAAACGTGTACTTTATTCCATTGAATTAATGGGTGCAACGAACTAAACACTGATTCAGTGAATTAAACTCCCATCATTCATTGAAATAAGTAATCTACATTCATCCATTCATTGAATCAAACGTCGAAAGTACATCCAATGAATCAAACGTTATTCATTCATTCAGTGTATCCAACAGCACTGATCCATTCAATGAAACAAACTGCATGTGTTAATTCAATCGGCGCAGTTTGATTCACGGAATGAATATGTTAAGTTTGTTGCATTAAATCAATGAATAACGTTTGATTCATTGAACTTACTAATGACTTTTGATTCAATGAATGAATGAATGCAAATTGTTTCATTGAATGTATGCATTAAACTCGAGACAATGATTTAATGAAACAAGCTCTTCCCCTTGAATTAACACGTTCACTTTTTTTCACTGAATGAATGTGTTAAGTTGGCTTCATTAAATCAATGCATAATGTTTGATTCATTGAATATACAACTGAAATTACATTCACTGAATGAAAGCAATTTCTTTCACTGAATTCATGAGATAAGCTGTTATCATTGAATTTACACGTGCAATTTGAATCATTGAATGAAGGAGTGCAGTTTGATTCCTTGAATTTCGCTGGAGACATTGAATGAACGAGAGAAGATCTGCTCATTGAATTAACAGGTGCAGTTTGAATCATTGAAAGTGTGCAGTTTGATTCATTGTATGAATATGCTAAGATTGTTTCATTGAATCAATGAATAGTGTTTGGTTCAATGAATGTATTTTCGTCATTTGATTCAAGGAATGAATGAATGTAGATTGCTTCATTGAATGAATGATGGCAGTTTGATTCACTGAATGAATATATGAAATTCGTTGATTGGAATCGATTAAATATGTTAAGATTGTTTCGTTGAATCAATGAATAACGTTTGCTTCATTGAATGTACTATTGGCGTTTGATTCAATGAATGAATGCATGCAGATTGTTTCGTTGAATGAATGCATTAAACTCGAGACCATGGGTCCACGGAGCGGGATGAATGTGAGTCCTTTGCTGAGGACTGAACGTTCGTCCTCATGAGTGGGAGGTCCGGGGGAATGGTGAAAACTCGGCAGGGCTGGGAGCTAGGATCTGGTGTGGCTAAGGAGCTGGGAGTGGGGTCAGAGCCAGTACCTGGAGTGGCTGTGATGGTGGGGGCAATGGGGGTGGAGGCATGAGCAGGTGTAGTGCTCCCATCGAGGTTCTTGGGGGTGGGGATAGTGACAGTGGGGTCGGATGGGGGGCGTGTCAGCAGAATGCAGGTGAGCGGCGCTGGTGGGGGCGCAAGTGGTGGCAGACACGGCAGTAGGGGTGGCGGAAGTCACTGAGCATCGGTAATGATGTGAGGGCCGGAAGGGGCTGTGGGAGCAGCCATGATAGGGGCGGAAGTGACATCATCAATCAGCGTGGGGGTGGCAGCTGCATCTGCCACGTGGCTAATGGCGTTTCCGAGGCCAGGGGAATCTTCTGGAATGTTTGAGGAGCGCTGGTTATGGAGGTGGGTGGATGAAAGTTTGTTGTACTTACTGTTTTTGATGTTTGTGATGGAATTGAAATACTGTTTGTTGAGAGTATGGATTCTCCTAAGGATGTAGTACAGAGTGAGTCCTTTGCAATTCTGAGAGAGTGTGGCCCTCAGCTGAGGCAGGGCAGACTGTAGAGAGGTTAGGTGCCGGTGCATTGCTGCGAGCGTGGAGCGGAGGACCTTGAAGGAGAACTATTGCTGGTGTCTTTGAATCTGTAGTCTGTACTGTTTGTCCTGTTCGGTTCCGAACGCTGCCGGTTCAAAGGTGGTCCGGAGTCCGTGTGGGATGAGTTGGTTACGGAGGCAGGCACTGAGGAAGCAGATGTGGCTGTAGTAGCGAGTTTGTTTCACGACATGGTTGAAGAGCTTCAGGGCATTTTGCTGAAGCTCCTCGATGCTGCCTGAATTGCTGTGCTCCTCCAGTACCATTGATCCAAAATGCTTCAATGAAATTTTGAGATAAGCTGTTTTCTCTAGAAAAACACGTGGAGTTTGCTTCATTGAATGAATGTGAACAGTGTGATTCACTGAATGATTACGTTAAGTTTGTTTCATTGAATCAATGAATAACGTTTGATTCATTGAATGTACCACTCATTGAATTAACACGGGCAGTTTGAATCATTGAAAATGTGCAGTTTGATTCACCCTATGAATATGCTAAGTTTGTTTCATTGAATCATTGAGTAACGTTTGATTAATTGAATGTACTTTCGTCGTTTGAGTCAATAAATCAATGAACTTCGTTGAATGAACAATAGCAGTTTGATACATTTTATGAATATGTGTTAAGTTCGTTACACGGATTGAATCAACAACGTTAGATTAATTGAACTTACTATTGACGTTTGATTCAATGAATGGATGAATGTAGATTACTTATTTCAATGAAAGATGGCAGTTTAATTCACTGAATCAATGTGTTTAGTTCGTTGCATGGAATCAACGAATAACGTTTGATTCATTGAATGTACGATTGAAGTTTCAATGAAAGAATGAATGCAGATTGTTTCATTAAGATGTTGTTTTCTTTGAATTAACAGGTGCATTTTGTTTCATTGATTAAATAAATGCAGTTTGATTCACTGAATGAATATGTTAAATTTGTTGCATTAAATCAATGAATAACTTTGGATTAATTGAACATACTAATGACGTTTGATTCAATGAATGAATGAATGCATTCTTTGAATGAATGCATTAAACTCGAGACAATGAATTAATGATACAAGCTCTTCTCCTTGAATTAACACGTTCAGTTTGTTTCACTGAATGAATGAGTTTAGCTTGACATATTGAATGAACGAGAGAGGATCTGCTCATTGAAATAACACATGCAGTTTGAATCATTGAATGTGTGCAGTTTGATTCAGTGTATGAACATGCTAAGTTTGTGTCATTGAATCAATGAATGCAGTTTGAGTCACTGAATGAATATGTCAAGATTGTTGCATTAAATCAATGAATAAAGTTCGATTAATTGAACTTCCTATTGACGTTTGATTCAATGAATGAATGTAGATTGCTCCATTGAATGTACTTTTCGAGTCTGGTTTATTGAATGTACTTTTGTCGTTTGATTCAATGAATCAATGGATGTAGATTGCTTCGTTGAATGAATGATGGCGGTTTGATTCACTGAATGAATATGTTAAGTTCGTTGCATGGAATCAAACAATAACGTTAGATCAATTGAACTTACTATTGACATTTGATTAAATGAATGAGTGAGTGCAGATTCTTTCATTGAATGAAAGCATTAAGCTCGAGGCAATGACTTAATGATACAAGCACTACTCATTGAATTAACACGGGCAGTTTGAATCATTTAATATGTGCAGTTTGATTCACTGTATGAATATGCTAAGTTTGTTTCATTGAATCAATGAGTAACGTTTGATTAATTGAATGTACTTTCGTCGTTTGAGTCAATAAATCAATGAACTTCGTTGAATGAACAATAGCGGTTTGATACATTTTATGAATATGTGTTAAGTTCGTTACACGGATTGAATCAACAACGTTAGATTAATTGAACTTACTATTGACGTTTGATTCAATGAATGGATGAATGTAGATTACTTATTTCAATGAAAGATGGCAGTTTAATTCACTGAATCAATGTGTTTAGTTCGTTGCATGGAATCAATGAATAACGTTTGATTCATTGAATGTACGATTGAAGTTTCAATGAAAGAATGAATGCAGATTGTTTCATTGAGATAAGTTGTTTTCTTTGAATTAACAGGTGCATTTTGTTTCATTGATTAAATAAATGCAGTTTGATTCACTGAATGAATATGTTAAATTTGTTGCATTAAATCAATGAATAACTTTGGATTAATTGAACATACTAATGACGTTTGATTCAATGAATGAATGAATGCATTCTTTGAATGAATGCATTAAACTCGAGACAATGAATTAATGATACCAGCTCTTCTCCTTGAATTAACACGTTCAGTTTGTTTCACTGAATGAATGAGTTTAGCTTGACATATTGAATGAACGAGAGAGGATCTGCTCATTGAATTAACACATGCAGTTTGAATCATTGAATGTGTGCAGTTTGATTCAGTGTATGAAAATGCTAAGTTTGTGTCATTGAATCAATGAATGCAGTTTGAGTCACTGAATGAATATGTCAAGTTTGTTGCATTAAATCAATGAATAAAGTTTGATTAATTGAACTTCCTATTGACGTTTGATTCAATGAATGAATGTAGATTGCTCCATTGAATGTACTTTTCGAGTTTGGTTTATTGAATGTACTTTTGTCGTTTGCTTCAATGAATCAATGGATGTAGATTGCTTCGTTGTATGAATGATGGCGGTTTCATTCACGGAATGAAAATGTTAAGTTCGTTGCATGGAATCAAACAATAACGTTAGATGAATTGAACTTAAAATTGACATTTGATTAAATGAATGAGTGAGTGCAGATTCTTTCATTGAATGAAAGCATTAAGCTCGAGGCAATGAATTAATGATACAAGCACTACTCATTGAATTAACACGGGCAGTTTGAATCATTTAATATGTGCAGTTTGATTCACTGTATGAATATGCTAAGTTTGTTTCATTGAAGCAATGAGTAACGTTTGATTAATTGAATGTACTTTCGTCGTTTGAGTCAATAAATCAATGAACTTCGTTGAATGAACAATAGCGGTTTGATACATTTTATGAATATGTGTTAAGTTCGTTACACGGATTGAATCAACAACGTTAGATTAATTGAACTTACTATTGACGTTTGATTCAATGAATGGATGAATGTAGATTACTTATTTCAATGAAAGATGGCAGTTTAATTCACTGAATCAATGTGTTTAGTTCGTTGCATGGAATCAATGAATAACGTTTGATTCATTGAATGTACGATTGAAGTTTCAATGAAAGAATGAATGCAGATTGTTTCATTGAGATAAGTTGTTTTCTTTGAATTAACAGGTGCATTTTGTTTCATTGATTAAATAAATGCAGTTTGATTCACTGAATGAATATGTTAAATTTGTTGCATTAAATCAATGAATAACTTTGGATTAATTGAACATACTAATGACGTTTGATTCAATGAATGAATGAATGCATTCTTTGAATGAATGCATTAAACTCGAGACAATGAATTAATGATACAAGCTCTTCTCCTTGAATTAACACGTTCAGTTTGTTTCACTGAATGAATGAGTTTAGCTTGACATATTGAATGAACGAGAGAGGATCTGCTCATTGAATTAACACATGCAGTTTGAATCATTGAATGTGTGCAGTTTGATTCAGTGTATGAATATGCTAAGTTTGTGTCATTGAATCAATGAATGCAGTTTGAGTCACTGAATGAATATGTCAAGTTTGTTGCATTAAATCAATGAATAAAGTTCGATTAATTGAACTTCCTATTGACGTTTGATTCAATGAATGAATGTAGATTGCTCCATTGAATGTACTTTTCGAGTTTGGTTTATTGAATGTACTTTTGTCGTTTGATTCAATGAATCAATGGATGTAGATTGCTTCGTTGAATGAATGATGGCGGTTTGATTCACTGAATGAATATGTTAAGTTCGTTGCATGGAATCAAACAATAACGTTAGATCAATTGAACTTACTATTGACATTTGATTAAATGAATGAGTGAGTGCAGATTCTTTCATTGAATGAAAGCATTAAGCTCGAGTCAATGAATTAATGATACAAGCACTACTCATTGAATTAACACGGGCAGTTTGAATCATTTAATATGTGCAGTTTGATTCACTGTATGAATATGCTAAGTTTGTTTCATTGAATCAATGAGTAACGTTTGATTAATTGAATGTACTTTCGTCGTTTGAGTCAATAAATCAATGAACTTCGTTGAATGAACAATAGCGGTTTGATACATTTTATGAATATGTGTTAAGTTCGTTACACGGATTGAATCAACAACGTTAGATTAATTGAACTTACTATTGACGTTTGATTCAATGAATGGATGAATGTAGATTACTTATTTCAATGAAAGATGGCAGTTTAATTCACTGAATCAATGTGTTTAGTTCGTTGCATGGAATCAATGAATAACGTTTGATTCATTGAATGTACGATTGAAGTTTCAATGAAAGAATGAATGCAGATTGTTTCATTGAGATAAGTTGTTTTCTTTGAATTAACAGGTGCATTTTGTTTCATTGATTAAATAAATGCAGTTTGATTCACTGAATGAATATGTTAAATTTGTTGCATTAAATCAATGAATAACTTTGGATTAATTGAACATACTAATGACGTTTGATTCAATGAATGAATGAATGCATTCTTTGAATGAATGCATTAAACTCGAGACAATGAATTAATGATACCAGCTCTTCTCCTTGAATTAACACGTTCAGTTTGTTTCACTGAATGAATGAGTTTAGCTTGACATATTGAATGAACGAGAGAGGATCTGCTCATTGAATTAACACATGCAGTTTGAATCATTGAATGTGTGCAGTTTGATTCAGTGTATGAAAATGCTAAGTTTGTGTCATTGAATCAATGAATGCAGTTTGAGTCACTGAATGAATATGTCAAGTTTGTTGCATTAAATCAATGAATAAAGTTCGATTAATTGAACTTCCTATTGACGTTTGATTCAATGAATGAATGTAGATTGCTCCATTGAATGTACTTTTCGAGTTTGGTTTATTGAATGTACTTTTGTCGTTTTCTTCAATGAATCAATGGATGTAGATTGCTTCGTTGTATGAATGATGGCGGTTTCATTCACGGAATGAAAATGTTAAGTTCGTTGCATGGAATCAAACAATAACGTTAGATGAATTGAACTTAAAATTGACATTTGATTAAATGAATGAGTGAGTGCAGATTCTTTCATTGAATGAAAGCATTAAGCTCGAGGCAATGAATTAATGATACAAGCACTACTCATTGAATTAACACGGGCAGTTTGAATCATTTAATATGTGCAGTTTGATTCACTGTATGAATATGCTAAGTTTGTTTCATTGAAGCAATGAGTAACGTTTGATTAATTGAATGTACTTTCGTCGTTTGAGTCAATAAATCAATGACCTTCGTTGAATGAACAATAGCGGATTGATACATTTTATGAATATGTGTTAAGTTCGTTACACGGATTGAATCAACAACGTTAGATTAATTGAACTTACTATTGACGTTTGATTCAATGAATGGATGAATGTAGATTACTTATTTCAATGAAAGATGGCAGTTTAATTCACTGAATCAATGTGTTTAGTTCGTTGCATGGAATCAATGAATAACGTTTGATTCATTGAATGTACGATTGAAGTTTCAATGAAAGAATGAATGCAGATTGTTTCATTGAGATAAGTTGTTTTCTTTGAATTAACAGGTGCATTTTGTTTCATTGATTAAATAAATGCAGTTTGATTCACTGAATGAATATGTTAAATTTGTTGCATTAAATCAATGAATAACTTTGGATTAATTGAACATACTAATGACGTTTGATTCAATGAATGAATGAATGCATTCTTTGAATGAATGCATTAAACTCGAGACAATGAATTAATGATACAAGCTCTTCTCCTTGAATTAACACGTTCAGTTTGTTTCACTGAATGAATGAGTTTAGCTTGACATATTGAATGAACGAGAGAGGATCTGCTCATTGAATTAACACATGCAGTTTGATTCATTGAATGTGTGCAGTTTGATTCAGTGTATGAATATGCAAAGTTTGTGTCATTGAATCAATGAATGCAGTTTGAGTCACTGAATGAATATGTCAAGATTGTTGCATTAAATCAATGAATAAAGTTAGATTAATTGAACTTCCTATTGACGTTTGATTCAATGAATGAATGTAGATTGCTCCATTGAATGTACTTTTCGAGTTTGGTTTATTGAATGTACTTTTGTCGTTTGATTCAATGAATCAATGGATGTAGATTGCTTCGTTGAATGAATGATGGCGGTTTGATTCACTGAATGAATATGTTAAGTTCGTTGCATGGAATCAAACAATAACGTTAGATCAATTGAACTTACTATTGACATTTGATTAAATGAATGAGTGAGTGCAGATTCTTTCATTGAATGAAAGCATTAAGCTCGAGGCAATGACTTAATGATACAAGCACTACTCATTGAATTAACACGGGCAGTTTGAATCATTTAATATGTGCAGTTTGATTCACTGTATGAATATGCTAAGTTTGTTTCATTGAATCAATGAGTAACGTTTGATTAATTGAATGTACTTTCGTCGTTTGAGTCAATAAATCAATGAACTTCGTTGAATGAACAATAGCGGTTTGATACATTTTATGAATATGTGTTAAGTTCGTTACACGGATTGAATCAACAACGTTAGATTAATTGAACTTACTATTGACGTTTGATTCAATGAATGGATGAATGTAGATTACTTATTTCAATGAAAGATGGCAGTTTAATTCACTGAATCAATGTGTTTAGTTCGTTGCATGGAATCAATGAATAACGTTTGATTCATTGAATGTACGATTGAAGTTTCAATGAAAGAATGAATGCAGATTGTTTCATTGAGATAAGTTGTTTTCTTTGAATTAACAGGTGCATTTTGTTTCATTGATTAAATAAATGCAGTTTGATTCACTGAATGAATATGTTAAATTTGTTGGATTAAATCAATGAATAACTTTGGATTAATTGAACATACTAATGACGTTTGATTCAATGAATGAATGAATGCATTCTTTGAATGAATGCATTAAACTCGAGACAATGAATTAATGATACCAGCTCTTCTCCTTGAATTAACACGTTCAGTTTGTTTCACTGAATGAATGAGTTTAGCTTGACATATTGAATGAACGAGAGAGGATCTGCTCATTGAATTAACACATGCAGTTTGAATCATTGAATGTGTGCAGTTTGATTCAGTGTATGAATATGCAAAGTTTGTGTCATTGAATCAATGAATGCAGTTTGAGTCACTGAATGAATATGTCAAGATTGTTGCATTAAATCAATGAATAAAGTTAGATTAATTGAACTTCCTATTGACGTTTGATTCAATGAATGAATGTAGATTGCTCCATTGAATGTACTTTTCGAGTTTGGTTTATTGAATGTACTTTTGTCGTTTGATTCAATGAATCAATGGATGTAGATTGCTTCGTTGAATGAATGATGGCGGTTTGATTCACTGAATGAATATGTTAAGTTCGTTGCATGGAATCAAACAATAACGTTAGATCAATTGAACTTACTATTGACATTTGATTAAATGAATGAGTGAGTGCAGATTCTTTCATTGAATGAAAGCATTAAGCTCGAGGCAATGACTTAATGATACAAGCACTACTCATTGAATTAACACGGGCAGTTTGAATCATTTAATATGTGCAGTTTGATTCACTGTATGAATATGCTAAGTTTGTTTCATTGAATCAATGAGTAACGTTTGATTAATTGAATGTACTTTCGTCGTTTGAGTCAATAAATCAATGAACTTCGTTGAATGAACAATAGCGGATTGATACATTTTATGAATATGTGTTAAGTTCGTTACACGGATTGAATCAACAACGTTAGATTAATTGAACTTACTATTGACGTTTGATTCAATGAATGGATGAATGTAGATTACTTATTTCAATGAAAGATGGCAGTTTAATTCACTGAATCAATGTGTTTAGTTCGTTGCATGGAATCAATGAATAACGTTTGATTCATTGAATGTACGATTGAAGTTTCAATGAAAGAATGAATGCAGATTGTTTCATTGAGATAAGTTGTTTTCTTTGAATTAACAGGTGCATTTTGTTTCATTGATTAAATAAATGCAGTTTGATTCACTGAATGAATATGTTAAATTTGTTGCATTAAATCAATGAATAACTTTGGATTAATTGAACATACTAATGACGTTTGATTCAATGAATGAATGAATGCATTCTTTGAATGAATGCATTAAACTCGAGACAATGAATTAATGATACAAGCTCTTCTCCTTGAATTAACACGTTCAGTTTGTTTCACTGAATGAATGAGTTTAGCTTGACATATTGAATGAACGAGAGAGGATCTGCTCATTGAATTAACACATGCAGTTTGAATCATTGAATGTGTGCAGTTTGATTCAGTGTATGAATATGCAAAGTTTGTGTCATTGAATCAATGAATGCAGTTTGAGTCACTGAATGAATATGTCAAGATTGTTGCATTAAATCAATGAATAAAGTTAGATTAATTGAACTTCCTATTGACGTTTGATTCAATGAATGAATGTAGATTGCTCCATTGAATGTACTTTTCGAGTTTGGTTTATTGAATGTACTTTTGTCGTTTGATTCAATGAATCAATGGATGTAGATTGCTTCGTTGAATGAATGATGGCGGTTTGATTCACTGAATGAATATGTTAAGTTCGTTGCATGGAATCAAACAATAACGTTAGATCAATTGAACTTACTATTGACATTTGATTAAATGAATGAGTGAGTGCAGATTCTTTCATTGAATGAAAGCATTAAGCTCGAGGCAATGACTTAATGATACAAGCACTACTCATTGAATTAACACGGGCAGTTTGAATCATTTAATATGTGCAGTTTGATTCACTGTATGAATATGCTAAGTTTGTTTCATTGAATCAATGAGTAACGTTTGATTAATTGAATGTACTTTCGTCGTTTGAGTCAATAAATCAATGAACTTCGTTGAATGAACAATAGCGGTTTGATACATTTTATGAATATGTGTTAAGTTCGTTACACGGATTGAATCAACAACGTTAGATTAATTGAACTTACTATTGACGTTTGATTCAATGAATGGATGAATGTAGATTACTTATTTCAATGAAAGATGGCAGTTTAATTCACTGAATCAATGTGTTTAGTTCGTTGCATGGAATCAATGAATAACGTTTGATTC